>NC_134569.1:7333630-7633630 GCF_050947875.1 Dermacentor variabilis
GGAGAAAAGCGGGGAGGAAGCGCGCCGCCTTCCGTCGCGCGATACATCGGGGGGAGTGGATGGAATGGGGGCGGGATCTAGGATTCCGTGAATCGGTGATTGCGCACCATGTTTATTTGCCTTATTTGATGCATTATTTATATACAGAGACATTTTCTTAGATACGTAGATTTATTGGAGACTTATACGTATATTTAAATATCTTGTTGCGAGGTTTTGTGTATACGTGCAGCGAACTTTGTTTCCAGTGACACTTTCTTGCCCTTTATCAATCTGTATCTTCGCATTTGTATATTCCATTGTATCTTCGCATTTCTGATGTACGAGGTCGAGTCAAATGAGAGTAAGTCTACCCACCCCTCGCAATAATGGTTCGGTTCATTATCTGCGAGGCATGCGCGTAGCACAGAGGCATCTCTCATTTACAAGAATGACGCGCAAGTGGGAGGATAAACGTCCTTTAATGCTTTCATACACTGGGTTGAACATGGTTGTGCGACGTAATGGACGCTCCAGAAGTTGAGCAGCGTGGTGCCGTGAGGGTTTTAACATCTGAAGGTGTTTCCTAAAAAAGAAATTAGTCGCCGTATGGCTGCCATGTACCTTGAACATTGCATTTCATTGGCCACTGTGAAGAGTTGGAGCAAATGGTTCAAAAAAGGACGTGAAATATATTCGCATTGGCTCACTTTCATTTGACTCGTCCTCGTATGTTTTGCAGAACCCCTGCTTCCTATACATGCTCTCTGTTGCGAATATAATTTAGGTGCATTTACTCACAATACACGACCGGTGACAGCTGCTCTTGCGCAATGCATCAGAACAAATGAGAGCGCCATCGAGAGTTTTCACAGGCCGTTGCACATGCACAAGAATGTAAACACAGTTCTTGAATGACAAAGTTTAACATATTTTTCCTCAACTTGTTCATTTCATAGCCTTTACATTCTTCATATCAGCGGCATGCATAGCTTTGCTGGTTTCGAACTGATATAGCTCTAAAGTTCGTGTGATATTTTCTTCACTTATTGAATAGACAAAAACATGGAAGCATTGACATCAGTTACTTTGGGAAAAATTCTTGGCATATAACAGCATATTCTTTCATAAAAAAAAAACAAATTATTTTACTTGTTTTGACAGTGTGTGGAGATCAAGAATTCGTTTGCAGCATCTTTGGCAATGGCAATGCAGGTATTATTCATGTATTTGATCCCTCGCCAAATTGTTTAAGAGGAAGCTTTAGCTCGGCCCCATCTTCAACGCGATCTATTCAGATACATGTAAAACGCAGAAACGCTATTCTGAGATAACCCCTCGATCGCTTCTAATGAAATTTGTTGCATTTGAGAGAGAACGTTGAATTCTAATGTCTGTTGAAAGCGAATTTCGATTTAGGGCCTGAATTTTGTTTAAAATATTTTGAAAAATTCACAAGTTCGAAAAAATAGAAGCACGATGTTTACTAACTAATAGGTCTGCATCAAGAACAGATGTCGCCCTTCTGTAGACGGCATCTGCCATAACAGTCAAAGCGGACAAATTTCGTATGTTAGTTTGTATATTACGTGAATTGGTTACGTTGTGTACAAGGGTTCTGCAAAAGCCCTATTTACATAATACAAAATTTTTTTTAGATTCATGTGTAACATCAATTTTGTGCGCCGTAGATGCACTATTAGGTGCAATTCACAGAATTGTGATATCGTTCTTTATTGTTGAGTTAGGGTTTTAAACTCGATAGTTTCGTTTTCTAAACATTTGCAATTTTTGCACAATATTTAATAAATAATTGACAACCTAAATGAACAATTTGAAACAAACAGTCCCTACAATTTAAGCTTTTCTTTTAAATGCAACAAACCTCGTCAAATTTGGTGCAGTGGTTGCTGAGAAAAACGAATTCTCCTTCTACATGTATTCAGATAGGAGCACCCGAGCTAAAGCTTCCTCTTAAGGAGGAGGCCGAACTGCAACGTTGCATAAACGTTGCAAGAGTTTGCATAAACAACTTGTGAGTGCTATTGGACGGTATACTTGAAACGTGAGATGGGTATTCGCCTTGTTTCAAGACCGGTACTACGATAGCTTCTTTCCATGAGGATTGGATGTATCAAGCAGCCCAAAGAGTTGAAAAGTGCCAGAAATGTCATCTGTGTGTCAGTGTGAAGATTTTTAATGATGTCATACACGATTCTGTCAACTCCCGGTGGAGAGCTCATACACACGGTCAACGTGGCTCTAAGCTCGGCAATATTAAAAGGGCAGTTGTAGGATAGATTTAATCTGCATTTATGGTTCATAGCTTAAGTTCTGCTAGTCGCTTATATATTATCATACCCTCAGGTTCCAATAGGCATTACAGAGGGGGTGGGTACATGGTTTACAAACAAAAAACATTCAAGCCTATAAGGACAAGGATAAGATAAACAGACAGTAACAGCAGTAAAAACAACAAAATTCGAGTCAATTTAAAAGATGATCTGTTACAGCGGTCTTGAATGATGATGCATCGGCTAAGGTGGCGATAGAAGAGGGAAGTCGGTTCCACTCAGAACAGGTTTTCGGCTTAAAAGAATGCAGCAATATGTCAGTGCGGCAAAGAGGAACAGCTACCTTATTGCTGGGATCGACACGGGAGGATAAGTACAAGGGCTGCGAAATGAGTTGCTGATTCAATGAATGGTGATGGAACACTTTGTGGAATAAACAAAGGCGCGAGATGCTGCGCCGTGTTTGAAGGTCAGGAAGGTTAAGTGACGATTTCACCTGCGAGACACTAGCGGTACGTGAATAGTTCGACATAATAAAACGGGCCGATCGATTCTGAAATGATTCTATGGATTGAATGAGAGTGCGGTGTGCCGGATTCCAAACCGCACACGCGTATTCGAGTTTCGGACGAACCAAAGTTTGATAAAGCATTAATTTTAGGCGCAGTGGAGCTTGGAAAAAATTGCGTCGGAAATAACCGAGAGTGCGATTTGCATTACCTATGATGTAGTCAATGTGAGTATGCCATGACAAGTCATCAGATATGTAGACACCGAGATACTTGTAGGCAGACACGCGCTCCAGTCCGATGTCATTAATTCTGTATTGTGAAGACATTGAGGCATTAGCGCTTCGCGAAAATGTCATGTGCTTGCATTTACTGATGTTAAGGGTCATTAACCATTTATTGCACCATTCAGATACTTTATTCAGGTCAGATTCAAGGACAAGTGTATCATTAGGGTTATTTATTTCGCGATAGATAACGCAGTCGTCAGCAAATAGCTTTATACTAGAGTTAATGTTATCTTGAAGATCATTTATATAGATCAGGAATAGTAGTGGACCTAAAACGGAACCTTGAGGGACGCCAGATTTAACAGGACAAGGAGAGGAACCGTGATTGTTAGCGATAACATATTGGGTTCGGTTAGATAAAAAGCATTCGATCCATTTGAGGATATTCGGGTGAATTTTCAAAGTGCTGATTTTTAGTTGAAGTAATTGATGAGGTACTTTGTCAAAAGCCTTACAAAAGTCAAGAAAAATACCATGAAGAAAGGAGCGTCGGTCTAGAGCTGCTGCGATGTGATTAGTAAATAACAGAAGCTGTGTTTCACAGAAATAGTTTTTCCGAAATTGGTCAATAATTGAAAGGAGAATGCATGCTCCAGGATTTAAAGAGTGGCACCACTTTCCCGATCTTCCAATCTGATGATAGCATAATACATTCAACTGACTGTGTAAAGAGGTACGACAGAAAAACTGATTCATTTAAAAAGAAACGTTTTTTTTTGCGCAAACAAACAGGGACGAAGAAAAGGAGCAACACAAGGACGAGCGCTTTCTAACAACTGGTTTTATTTTTGAAGAACCACCTGCTTAAATAACCACAGAACTGCGCGATCTAGTCAACAGTAGCCTGTGGGTATCTAGGCACGTGGTTATTCAAAAATAAAGCCAGTTGTTAGAAAGCGCTCATCCTTGTGCTGCTCCTTTTCTTCGTCCCTGTTTCGTTGCGCACAAAAAGTTTTTTTAATAAATGGATCTGTTCCAACTAGGCGGACTCGCAGTTATGCTTCAGGAAAACTGAAGAGTAAACTTTCGTGTTCTTCAGAAACTTCGCATTAATTTCACCATGGCCACATGAAGACGAATGCTTTAGCTTCTCAATTAATTTAGCTATTCCCGCAAAATCGACTACGATTGCATCCATGGGAAAGAAATCGTGATTACGCGGCTGTGGCGTGACAACGGCAGTTGACTTTGTAAACACACTCGCGAAGACGTCATTCAGGACAGTACAACATTCCTCATTGTGCAGCACGTGTCAAGAAGAGTCAACGAGAGAAATGGCACGACTTTGTGCAGGTTTAAGAAAGTTCCAGAACTTGGAAGGGTTGATGGAAAGAAGAAAAGGGAGTGTGCTCTCCAGAAAAAAAAATTCTCTGCCTGTTTGATAGCAATGCGATAGGAGCACGACTACCACGATATACACGCCGGCGAGTAAAACTGTTCGTAGACTTCGCTATACGAAAAAGACGCTTTTTTTGTACAGTAGCCTCTTTAATGTCGTGTTAAACCAAGGTACCCGTTGTGTACCTGACATTGATCTCTTCCACTGTACGATCGAAAAATGTTGGAATGCAGCCATCCAAGAATAATTCGAGATCCTTATTATTTGATACATAATATCCCTTTTTGTAATTTCTAAATGTTTTTGTTGTCGAAGGCTGGCACGTGTTGCAACTTGTTATAACGAAATGAATAAGGCTGTGGTCGCTTTTACTAGGCATGTATGAAATCGAGTGTAAAAGTCGAGGTGCTGTTGTTAAGATGAGATCAAGAATGTTAGCCGATGTAGGACCAATTATAGTAGGCTGGGAAACAATCTGAGTGAAGTTAGTCTAAGCACAAGGCAGCAAAAGATGAAACACCAGGTAACGTTTCAGATACAACCGGGACAGGTCTAGACCAGTTAATTTTAGGCATATTGAAGTCACTTACCCAAGAGAAATAATGGAGAGCGCGGGAACCGTAGAACCAGATAATTAAGCACGTCATGTAATTTTTCAGAGAAATCTGAAGCAGCATTTAGCGGGAAGTAGCATGCGCAATTTTTGTGGTTTAAAGAAACGCAAACACAGATAAGCTCCAAGTCTGAGTTAGTTACAATCAAATGCGGTACAAGATTATCGGCCACAGCAATACGCACGCCACCGCCGTGTTTGTCACAGCGATCGCAGCTAGAAATCACGCACTTTTTTTCCCATTCAAATAGCTCAGAGCTGTCAATTCTTGACGATAACCAGGTTTCAGGAAGCAGAACTACATCGGCGAAGCACGTGTCCAAGACTGATGACAGTGCCTCACGTTTATTGATAATGCTTCTAATATTGGTAAATAAAAAAGATACATCACGGTGAGTAGCGGGGCTTTTAGTTAGGATAACAACTGATTGTCAGAAGCCGACGTCGATGCAGGTGATGCATCTGTCAAAACGGAAGCACCCTTACCAGATTCAAGGACGCAAACATGGTCGGTAGATGAACAGTATACGTAGCACTTTTTTCCCGATGTAGAGTTTACTATGCCGGATTGAAAATTGCTTTCCAGAAGATTTCCCATAATCAAACAACTTTTTCCTCGTAGCTCTTGTCACTTTGCAAAAGTATTCGGTCACATCCACTCCAGATTTCTTCAGATTACGCTTTGCCGCTAGGATACTATCCCGAAGTTTCCGGGAAATAAATTTAACATTAATAGGTCGGCATTTCCCAGGGACGTATTTACCGAGTCGGTGCGCACAATACAGGCGGTCGTCACTGCAATTTAGGTTTAGGTTCACAGTGGGATTCAGAAGGGAAACAATCTTCAGACTGAGCCCATGTTCCCGCGCCGGTGTCAGTAATGCCGTGAAATATAAGGTTAAACATGCGGGAACGGTCTTCAAAATCATCAAGTCGTTGGTTAACAGCGACTACTTCGGCTGCTGAGCTTTGTCTGACTGGGGTTGCGGCCGATGATAACCTAGTTTCAACTGTGAGAAGCCTGCCGTCTATGTCGGAAATACGCAGCTCAAGTGATTGCTGAGCCTTTTTCAGCTCATTAAGGGCACTCATGGGTTCATCGTGTTTTTATCCATTTTTTCGTGCAGCGATTTCATGAGAGCAACAAGCTGGCTGTATTGTTCACCAGACGGATCTTCCTTAGGTGGCTTATCTCAGTATCACCAGACATAAATAACAGCTTAGCAACGTGAACGCACTCGCAGAATAAAGCGAACAAAACATTTGCGCATGGAAGTACAAGTAAGCAAAGGTCGTTTGACTTTCTACAGTAAAGTGAAAGGGGCCGACCCACCTGCATAAAAAAACGGAAGGGTTTTGGCATTATCTGCATTGTCCTTGTACTTCGATGCCCACCGAATAAATCCACGGGAAAGCGGTCGCTTAAAAAGCGCGTTGCTGATGTGGCTTTCGATGCGGCGGACAGCAAGGCGTCGAGTTCCGGCTGATGTACCGCAATCGAAAGCGGCGCTGGCGCTTGACGGGGAAGCGAGTTCACCGTCGGTAGGCGGTGGCAGTTTTCAGCGCCCTGGATTGCGCATTGTGGCTGGCACAGCTGCGCACTGACGAAGCCGGATGATAGATCCCAAATGGATCCAACAGTCAGCATCTGCATTAAAAAACGGAAGGATGTTGGCATGGTATGCATTGTCCTTGTACTTCCATGCCCACTTATATTTAAATTGCTCGCACAACAACTGCCTCGAGGGACGTCCGAAGGGGCAATTGTTGGCAAGCAACAGTCTTATTGACAATTATCGCTACATCGCCGGATCAAGTCTTAGCCTCGTAACGACCTTTACGAAAAATAGTGTATGACCGGAGAAGATTTGTCTGTGTAGCTTTTAAATGCATTTCTTGAACCCAAAGTACTTTTGGATTAAGATTGTGTAAGAGTTCTGTACTGTCGTCAAGATTGTGGAAGAGACCTCTCACATACCGTTGCATAATTTTTGTATCCATTTTGACAGAGTTTGATACTGTGTGCTGCGGAAAGGAAAGGTTATGTCACAGGACCCTTGCCGGGCGCCGTGATGCGCGCTTTGCTATTGGAGCGGTCGCGAGAATCGCGGTGCGCCGTTTGGCTAGGTCCGTTGCATCCCGAGAGCCGCTGGATTTCCGCTCACTCGAGCTGTTCGTTTTCGGGGTATAGGCCTCTCCTCGAAACGCAGGGCTTTGGAGGCCACCAACCCAAAGGTCGATGGACCCTCCTTCAGAGATGGCGCAGCAGAGCCGGCTGCTGTGGCATGGGGTGGCAGTGCTGCGGCCACACTCTCTGTGGTTTGGGCTGATGCCAGAGTCTGCTGCGGCGTTGTCCCCTTAAACAGCATACCCTGTGGTATGAAGGAAGGAAATGTGCTTTCGCGCTACCTGAAAGGAAATATTCTCTCTTAATTTGAGGGTGATTATTTCTTCTTCTTTCTGCCATGTAGGGCAAGCACTAGAGAAAGCTGCGTGTCCACCGTCACAGATTGCACAGCGGAGTGCGCCATCTGAAGAGTGATCGTGTACACCGCACTTTGCGCAGGTTTGTCGGCCCCGGCAGCTTTGTGAGCCATGGCCATGCCTCTGGCACTTGAAACATCTTTGAGGGTTCGGGTTGTCTGATCGGACTCAAGAGTTTGGTGTATCCAGTTTCTAATGTTTCTGGCAGCACACTGGACGCAAAGGTAATGATCAGATGTTTAGTTGGAATTTCTTTGTTTTCCCGTTTGATTATAATTCTCTTTACTATGGTGACGTTCTGTTCTTCCAACCTTCTAGGAGCTCATCCTCGCTGAGATACAACAGGTCATAGTCGGAAATTACTGCTTTGCTGGTGTTCATTGATGGATGTGGAGTCACTGTGATGTTCACATTACCGAAAGAGACCAGATTTGGGAGCTTGTCACGCTGTTGTTTATCTCAGACCTCAAGCAGGAGGTTGCTGCTAGCCATCTTTGTGACTTTGTAGCCTGGGTCAATTGATTCAGTGAGTCGTTTCGCAACCGTGAAATGTGAAATCATTGTCTTTTCAGGATTTTCACAATGAATTACGTGAAATCGTGGGAACGTTTGTTTTGGTCGACCAAAAAATTACAACTTGTCTTTAGTGCATCCCCTTTTGTTAAGAGGGCGATCAGGCAGACGGGGTAAGAGCGAAGATAACTAAGACGGACTCGCCGAAACAGAACAGCTTTCTTTTAATGATGGCGTACACCCAAAAATACCCCGGGGCACAACTGCGCTATTCGTCGTCTTCTCTCTGGCGATCGGTGCCTATAGTGGGCAGCTGACTACTGCCGATCGGGACTCGTAGTGGGCAGCTTACTTAGCGTCAATATTTATTTAATTTCGGCGGCCTTGCCATCCACCGACCACCGAGCCCAACAAGCGGATACTAGTACAAGACCAGAAGGAAACGCAGACGCCTGCTGTACATAGCCGCTATAACCTAATATAATAGACCCATGGTTGGATAAACTACACCAGGTTAACCCTTGCTGCCTGGAAAATCTGCTGCCTGGAAAATCGGAAGTAAAACTAAGTGCGTAGAAGACAGGAAAGATTGAAACTTAGAGAGAAAGACGAAGATTGAAGAGGAGGATAGGAAAAGGCAACTACCGATTTTCGATGGGTCAGTCCGGAGATAAGTGAAGCCGAGGCCAAAGGGGTGTGTTGCTCCCACCGAAGGGCCTTGTAGGTACAAACGCTCAGAATCGGCTCAACGCCCAGGATCCCCTTTTCCCCAGACACGGCTAAGCTGCGCACGGTTAGACGCGGGGAGGGGGCGACCCCAATGTGCTCGGGTACGTGGTGGCGCAACTCACCAAACGCCTGCTTACGCAGACGCCCCTGCGGGAACAAATGCGCTTTGGGTGGCAAGAAAACTTAAGAATTAGCAGTGGGGCCACCGCGGAAGTTGTCGCGAGGCTTGCTGCGGGCTCACTTCCATGGTCACAAGCACATCAATGCAAAATTTGCTGAACAGTTAAGATGTGCCAGCCACTTTGTGTTACCAGAGCCTTTCTCTAGGCCATATTTAGTAGTTGCACACACTAACACGAGTTATCCTAAACATGTCGCAACTACATTATGAATTAAAGAAATTATTTGGGACTAGTTCAGTGGTCATATAGCGCTCGTCCTGGTGTTGCTCCTTTTCTTTGTCCCTGTTTGTTTTGCGCACAAAAGGTTTTCCTAAAAACGGTCATACATACACACAAACAGCTGCTGTATGATCATCCATTTATAGAGCAAATGCGCTACCCAAGCAAAATTGGCCGAGGGCCGACCATCGGGCGGTGCTCGGCGGATCGCAGGGAGCCGATCACGTCGGCATGAAGAGCTTGGACCGTAAAAAGGCAGACATATGCTGCCGAGCCCGTCGGCGCTGGCTCGGCCACGGATGCTGGCACGGATGCGCAGGGCTGCATAGTGCCGAGCGCGAAAGTTTTGGCTGGCCAGGGACGTCGGCTTCAAGCTGGTGCGACGCTGCTGTCCAATCGTATATATGTTGCCGTCGCCGCCTATAGTCGGCGCCTGAAAAGCCGACGCCTGCCGGCGCCGACTTCTTGCGCGCCTGGAGCGAAGACTGTCGCCTCAACCGTCTGCGGCAATCGGACCAGGCAGCGTTCACCGGGAAGGAACCGACTGCTTGATCGGCGCAGCTTCGCAAGGTTTGTACGGCGCTGCGCTTCTTGTTCGCAAGAAATGGATGTTTCCAGCCTGTGGATTGTCATCTCGTACGGACCTCCACACGCAAGTCGCACGGATTATTTGCGCTATTAGAGCTTATCCTTTGTAGCGTTGCGGAAGCCCATAAGGCCGCGTTTCTTTGTTTCTAGGGCTCGTCTGCGCTTTTCTATATGTTGAAATCGGCATGTTAATGTTCATAGCACGGCCTAAATTCGATGCCTTGTGGTCTTTGTAGTTACCTTTAATGTGCAAGGGTTCGCATGCCAAAGCTTGTGCACGCGAATTAAGAGAGTACGGGTGCATCGCGATATGCATGGAGCACCACTGTGTGCATGCAGTGACCGTAGCGTGCTATACAGGGTGTCCCAGCTAATTTTAGCTAGTTTAAAAATACGCAGATGCCACGTAGCTGGAGAGAACAAAGGTAATGTTGTTTGCCGTCGCTTGGAGATACTTAAACTATTTTTTTAATTCCGCCTCATCGGATTATTACTTTTAATTAGTTTATCAACTTCTGAAATAATATAATTAAGTGAAAGTGTCAATGAGAAAATTGTAGAGCGACATGAAAAACTCCCGATACAACTTTCTGTTCCTCAATACGTGCTACGTAATAGTGTTTTTCCAAGTGTGAAAGAAGCACGCAAAATGCGCGAGTGGCCAGTCGCGCGGTAATTTTGGGTGCATATTGCGAGCTATTCACGCTGGCGATAGCACTGGGAATTCGATCTCGCCATGCAAATATCTCTTTGGCATTGGCTTGAAGCGGAGGTCACGGAAAAGCTGACCCAGCCCTTCCACCGGCCAACACAGCAATTGCGAGAGCAACTTCGTGGACAGTGTCGGCAGCAGAGATCTAGGCCATTCCGATGAATGCTTCGCGTCCGACCGACCTCTGGGAGCTGCAGGCTGGTGGCGATGAACCGCAGCGCGCAATTTTCCTTCCTCTGCGTGGAATGACCACTGGTACGCTTGCACCCGAGTCTCCTCCATATGATGGCGCAGCCTGCAAAATGTCTACTTAGAAAGACGGCAAGGGCAGTGCAACTCATTTTCCGTCACTTCTTCGAATGCGTATCGCCCTTCCAGCCGTGGTCGACACCGAAAGAGCAACGCCAAGCAGACGACGAAGGCAAGCAATAGCCTCCGAAGCAACCAACGCACGCGCGCGCGACGCCCGCGTGTCTCTGGGGTCGCGCGGCCAGGGTCGCAAGCCAACAGTCAAGCCACAGCAACGGAACCCAAAGCGGACTGCCCCTTCGCCGGTTCCTACGACCGGTCCGCTTTGAAGATGATTGACAGGTGCGTGACGTATTCATAAAATGCGATACCGCCCCGCTGCCTCTGACGACCAGTGACGTAACCGAAATTTCGGGCAATCAGGTGAGGCCAAACGAACGGTTCCCCCAACCGAACCGTTATAAGATTCGGCCCCAGGGGTGCGATCGGAGATGGTTGTTCGGCGCGTTCGTTCGGTTACCGGCGCGCGCGATTGGCCTACTCCGCGCCGTCGTCGCCAGCCGCGGGACGCGGCCACGTTTTTGGTGACGTCAAAATGACGACACGCTCCTGTCATCCTCCCACCGAGCATTTCGTCTGCTAGGCGCCGAACCCGACGGGAGCTGGGAAGTTTGGAGCGATCATACGGCTTCGCATGGCGCGTCTGGTGGACTGGATTGGATTCAACCGGCGGCTGCGGCATGGCACGTTTGGATCCAATCCATAGTTTAATTCGAGAAAATGACGCTTCCGTTTGGTACTTAGGTTGTAGCGCTGGCGTTTCTAGAGGAAGGAGGAGAGCGGGTGGCGGTGCGAAACACGTTTGAAGAAATGGCAGAAAATCAATTCCGGCGTCGTTTTTGTTTCTTGAAACAAATAATTCGTCGGTTGTACAGCGAAATCGACCCCATCATCGGTGCCAGCGAGCCACTGGAATGTTGTCGCTGCCTCTTGAAAAGTGCGCCACTCTTTCCGTCGTTTCTGTTTCTTTTTTCTTCTCGCTGCGCGCGACACCACCTAGGGACGACACAAAGAAACTAATAGTTATAAATTGCAGTAGTCACACGTACTACTATTTGAAAACGTGTTTAGGCTTGAGAAGAAAAATACATTTTTTTAGATAAAGATTTCATTCATTTGGAAGACGAGCAACATTTCGTTTTGTACCATACTGTCTGCAGGCAGACGACAAACGACGGAAGTAAACTTCCGGGGAGGTCACCGCTTCCTGATTCGCTGCTCTCTCCGCCCCGTTGTCACAAATTTTGCATACTGCCACATTGTGACGTTGCAGAAACCGAACAGAACGCGTATCGAACAAAATATCTCCGATCGCGCCCCAAATCTGCATCTAGCTCGGTAGAGCAGGTGTATGGTTCGCCCGGAAGGCGATAAATAATGGCTGGCACACTCTCGCGCTAAGCTGCTCCTTCCGTGGCGAAAGGTCGCGCGCATTTTGACAGGGCGCAGCGAGCGAGCAGCTGAGCGCGCGAGGCCGGCGCAGCTGCTGCGGCGTCGCCCCACATGCGCCGAGCAGCTGACGTTTACTTTCCCGTCAGTCCGCGCAGCGCGAACGCGTGTACCGGCTGACGAAATCCGGTAACGATGTTCGAGCCGCGGCGGTGCAGTGCAGCAGCTGCGAACCAGCGCGCAGCTATCCCGGCGGCGGCAGCCCCCGTGTAAGTACACGCATATTGCTTGCAGCCATCCTTATGACGATCACCCAGTGACTTGGCTAGGTGTGCCCTTCCTTAGTCAAGAATCGCAGTTGCTCTATAGCTGCCGATAACGAATGATACGCGGTAGCACTAGCGCCTAGGATGAAACTGCGAAACGTCCACAGCACGAGGGAAGTTAGCGATGAGTGTTCTACGTGGCTTTACTGCGAAGCAGTGGCTGGGCTCAAGCCGCTCGTATATGCTCGTCATGCTCTGGTGCAGAATTTTGACATGACAGTTACGATGGCCTAGCAGCCTCTGAACTGATAGTCGAGGACTCCAGTGACTGCTTTTCGCGGTGGGAACAAAAGCGCAAAAGCGTCTGGCGCATTTTGACGCAGTTGTCTCGGCCGTCGCGAGTTCTGATAGAGCATTTTTATCGGCATCGTGTTACACGGAATATCCCCGTGTCCTGGAGCGTCTGTTGAACACGCAGCGTCCGGTGGATCTGTGTTGGTGGTTGACACAGCAATCGAGAGCTTTGAACACCTGCAGCCTCGTGAATAGATGCGCTGTTCTCATGTGCACGTTGCATGCATTCCGGCATAATCGCGCCTTCACCAAGTTCCTCATTACACGTCGACCCTGCGTCAAAAGGCAGCTGCGACTTTGACCGATGCTTTCACCAGCTTGATTCGCCGAGGAACTTTTCTGCGAACGACAGCAATAAAGGACAACTGCCTACACGTACTACAACAGTGTCCGTGAGACAGAAGAAAACGTGAGCTCGCCTCGGTGTCTCGGAAGACCCGTCAGACTCTAGTATCCACCGTTCAGTATAGTTCTGTTTTATTTCCTTAACCCTCTAATGCTCAATGTATGTTTCGCCGATTTTGATGCCTCAAATTGCTGATTAAAGCGCTGGAAATTTAATGCAAAGCGCATAGCTGTGTTATTGATATGCTGGAGTAATGTTTCAGCGATCGATAGTTTAGCAAACAAATTACTAATTAATTAATTAAATTATAACGGGAAGAAGGCTTTTTCCACAAATGTACTCTCCACAGCCAGAAATTTATGTCAGCAATTTGTGCCAATTTTCGTTGACATGGAACTGTAGATATACAGGGTTCAGGGGCCTCTGTGTTATTAAGAGGTGAGGTTAAATGTTGCTCTTTTATTGAAACACTAGTTCTGTTAGCTCTTGCGAAACCATTGATGGACAACTGGTCCAGTGCGAACAGTGAAACAAACATATAATGCTTTCGAGCGTTTCTACTTGCACTAACAGCTTCGCTGTATAACTGATGAAAAAGAGAGAGGCTGGCAACACGATGCCATTAAGAAATGATAAATTGCTTTCGGATTTCACAGATGACACACTGTTGTCGCCGGAATAGGAGGAATGAACGAACCGAATTGCGCGGTTTTGAAGTTGTTCGACGTAATTTCTTCAACGTTGTTTATGCGAGTTCCAGATGGGTGAAGGATATTCTAGTTTCGGTCTGAGAAGTAACTTCACGTTTTTTGGAGCTGTGCGTAGATGACGTTTCTAGAATCCCAGTGTTTTGTTTGCTCAGGCAACAGTGTTAGTAATGTACGAGTTCCAACTAAGGTAGCCTGATAGGATGACATCGAGGTACCTAAATGACTCTACGGAATCCAGTTGCATCTTGTGAATTGTGTAAGAAAAAAAGAGGAGGTTAACACTGCGACGAAATGACGCAAGCCATCAACCACTCGTCGCACAATTCTTGTGTATAGATCAGGTCAGTTTGAAGAGCTCTTTGGTGAGATGTGTTATCAATAGTTCGAAGAATTATGCCATTATCAGCAAATATACTGATCGATGAATAAACGATCAGTCGTTAATATATGCGAGAAAAAGAAGAGAGCAGAGCGCCGATCCCTGCGGGGCACCTGATGGTTATAACACAGATTGCTAATTAGCACAGACTGGGAGTTACGGCCGAAACTTACATGTAGCTTGTGAACGAAGACAGTCATCTGGGTCTCGCAAGAGAGTACTTTGCGAAACTCATGTTGTGACGGATGAAATAAAAATAATAAAAAAATTTGAGGACGCCTGAGCCCTTATGAGTTGTGAATGCGAAAGCATTAATGTCCAATTGAACGGCGCTGAGCGGTTCTTCCAGTTTTGCGCTGCGAGTAATGTATCACAGAGCACTGCACGGGCTCGGGCCGGGTGAGCACTCGCTAACTCGAGCCCGGGCCGCGTTCGGGCACAGGAGCACCGGGCTCACGTCGGTCCGCGGCCTCAGTGAAGCCCGCATTAGGGCTGGGCATGCTAATAGCATCGAATTCCAGACAAGGATTAATTTTCCCTCAACTGCGAAGCTTTCTTTCAGAGAAACCCGTGTGGGTCTCTTTTCTAGCTTCGTTTTAGATTCGAGTGGACGGAAATTTTTCCTTTCATGAACCTTTTTCCACTTCACGAGATTTTGCAGAACTGATTTGCAATATTCAGTCTCCCAGTGCTTCGAGTTATCCCTTAATTCTCTCTCTCTCAGTGCTAGCCTCCTGGTTAGCTCAGATGGCAGAGCGAGAAGTCCGGAAACGCCTTCGTCTCGGCTTCATATACCGGAGCAGAAAAAATTTTTCCTCAACTGCAAAGCTTGCTTTCATAGCAACCCGTATTGGTTTCCTATCTAGCTCCGTGCTACAATCGGGAGGATAACAATTACCCCTGCCAAGGACCTTCCTCCGTCTTGCGGGATTCCGCCTAGAACTGATTTGCCAATTAAAAAACTCTGGTCAACATTGTTCCCAAATTACTCAGACCTCGGATTCCTAGAGGTGACCGTGCTCAGGCGAGAGACAGACGACCTGAAATTCGAATGGAGGTAGCGCTTTGAGTTTGCAGCGGCCCCCCAGTAACTAAGTTGAAGCGCATTAAGATGGTTCGGAGTGACAGCGAAGGACGAATTTCAAGAGTGACAACACATCGCACAGTCGGATCAAAATGACCAAGAGTTAGAAAGATATTTGCATTGCAATGGCGTTGAAGAGATTTGAATAGTGGGAGACTCGCTAAAAAATAAAAAAATACGCTAGAATGTTTTCAGTTGCACAAAGCATAATTCGTATTGCAGCCACAAGACGAATAATTGACAGTAGCTTTAGTACAGCTTGTTACAATTTTCCAGAGCAGGAGACGTGGCTAAAGGCAGAGTCGTTTACAATATTTTGTTGCCGTACAAAAATGTGTAGAGAGAGAGATGAATAGAAAAGGCAGGGAGGTTAACCAGATATCAGTCTCCGGTTTTCTACCCTACACTGGGGATGGGAGATAGGGATTAGAAAGAGGACAGAGAGGAAAGCGCTAAAAAAAAAAAACACGCACACACGGAGGAACACACACACAAAAGGCGTTCCATTAGGTTTGTTCGATTCACAAATAGGTGCACGGAACCACAAACGAAAGGGTCAGGGGGTGCCAGTTATGGTGTGCCGGGCTGCATCCATTCGCTGCAAGGTTCAAGAGTGCACTGCACCGTGGTGGCACCTTGCCTTGCAACCCGTTCAATCGAGCACTCGAGTGCAGGGTGCAACGCTGCACCTCGGGGAATCAAAAGGCCTACTTGCAGTGCACCGTGAGTAGGTGCAGAAGGTGCAGAGAAACTTGGCTGAATCGAATAGACCTAGTTAAAGACGTTCACAAAGGGTGGTAGATCGCAAAAAGCGCAATAGTGCTTGCACGGCCTTCTTCTGTGACGGTAGGTCCTTTCGATGGTGTAATTTTTTTTCCGATAGCGGTTGGTCGTCCAGCTGGTCAAGTTCGTGGCGAAAGCATTCCCTTTGCGGACTGTACTGCGGGCACGTGCACAAAGCATGGTCAATCGATTCTTCATGGCCGCAGTGGTCACAGGTTGCGGTGTCGATCATCCCTATGCGGAATGCATAGGCTTTGGTAAAGGCAACGCCCTACCACAGTCGATATAAAAGCGTGGCGTCTCCACGGCGAAGCTGTGATGGCGCTCGAAGACTTAATGTGGGATCAAAGGAGTACAGTCGCGAATTTATTAAATGAGGCTCATTCCACTGCGACGCATTGCACTGCCGAGCAAGCAGACGGAGCTTCTGTGCTGCGTCAGTTTTAGAAAGTGGAATTGGGGCATGGTCAGTGGCGTAGCTAGGTCGTCTGGCACCCGGGACCCACAGGTCTTCAGTCACCCCCTCCCCCCCGCCCCCGGGTGTAGTCGAGGAAGGCGAGGATGTCGACAATTTCCGGGTTTCAGCACCAGTACAGCCGCCTTGGACACCGCGCACGTCCCCCGGGTCCCCCTCTCCTTCGCTTTCTTTCCCAGAGGTCGCGAATGCAGCAGGTATTGGCGGCGAGGAGTTACGGAGTCGCCATCTATCGGAAGCGCCTCGCTGGCGTAGTATAAGGGATCACGCGGCGCGCTCCTCATAGGTTTTGCTGTCAGCGCTCACTGAAAACACCACGCGGGAGCTCTCCCGGAAATTTCTGTAAGTACTTTCGAAACGAGAGAAGTTTTTTACTGTCTAAATAATAATCTTGGGCAAACTGAAAGCACAGAATCGTTTACAGACGCCATCTCTTGACCGAATACGTACATTAAACGCCACTGTGCGCGGTCGCCGCGATTTAATCTCCCGAACCGGCTTCTTGCGCGAAAGGTAGGCAAACGCCGAGACCAAACTATGTGAAATATGGTCTTATAGTGTTTGTATATCTAAATGGAGCGTAATAGAATGAAGCCACAATGCAGCGATCGCACAACTTCGCAGCGACCGACTGCGCGTCTGCATGCTTGTCCGCGCACTGTTTCGCTTTCGCCGCGTGCGCGTTTTCGGACCGTGTAGTGAGCTTTAGGCTGTAGAATATGAGCATTTGACAGTATACAAGCAACCAATGTTGCGTGGGCGCTATGAGAGCTGTTCAAAAATAATTTCATTGTAGAGACTTCGACGCCTACGGGGACTGATGTGCCGGACGTCGCGACGATTCAATTTTTTTTCTAAATTCTTGGACTTTTCAATATTATTTCTCGAGTTGCGTCGCACTATATGTTTATCCGTGTTCTCAGCGTGCGATTTCCCGCTGCTTTTTTTTGTAATCCTGTCCATTAATTCATAACACAAACATGACCATATGCCATGCGTTCTTTTTTTTTGTGCTTCTTACCGCTCCCTATCCACTCCAGTGAACTTGCCAGTATATATAGCATCGACAAGTTCATAGACCAAACCGTCATGACATTAGTCGGGCAGCGGACTCAGGCGAGCGTCTCAGTGCGCGTTTTTCGAACATTGCAGACCCGGGGCCGCAGCAGAAATCTTCCTCGCGTCTGTGCTTGCTGCATACCCGAGTTGTAGCCGATGACTGTTTGCCGGTTTTGTTTCGCGAGCCAAGCTTCACGCAGCTTCTTGTCCTGCGGCTACGTGTGAATAAAGCTGACACCGGGCTCCGTTGCGTACGTCCGGCACTGCGGCACTGAGCAGTAGCCTACCATGTTGCGCACCTTCAGAGGCAGCCACTACCTATTGTAGTGCTTTCAATCGTTGTAAAGGAGACACTCGAAGCGGGAAAATCCCGCCAATAAATGAGGACCGCAGCGTACGAGGGAACTTAAACTTTCCTTTCAGCTCGCTTCGGCGCTCCCGAAGCTGCCGACGCGGCCGCTATGTCCACGTGATCCCTAATAGCACGTCACGCCGATGGTGGCGCCAGCTTTTCCAGTGGTGGAGCTATACCATAGTGGAGCTCGAGGCTAATACACGCTGTTTTTTTCTGCGCCAAATAACAGTGTGCTGCACTGATAACTTGTGATAAGCGCATGTGCACATCTTCTGTCAGACTGTAAGGCTTGGTAACCAATACAAATGCGGCATCGTGGCAAATACGGCTCACGTCACAAGTAAAAAAAAATTATAAAGTTTTAATTACCAATTTTAGCGGCAACATTGCATTTGCAAAATTGAAGACCGCCATTCATATCTTGCCCAACAACAACTTCACGAAAATCGTCGTAGGTTCTATGGCGCGCAGTATTTTGCCTGTGGGCAGCCCTGAACGAAAACGAAAATTAAATTGTGTCTCAGTGACGCTGATCTCCCCACCATATTAGGAAAACGGAAAACGCCACCTGCCTCCTTGCTGCGCGGGCGCCAATGTTATGACAATTACGACTTCTCTTTATTGTGATCAATAAAGCCTTGTTTTTATTTACTGCTATACGGACAAACGTGATTATCCTAGCTGCGGTACCACCAAAAGATTGGGAACAGAATAGAGCACGCTTCGCGTCGATTCTTGGCGTCACCATAAAAAAAAAAAAAAAAGGGACCTCGATGAAGCCCGTGCCAGGGAAACCTGTTGGTCTGCACTCGCAATGGAGAGGGTAGAGGGATCACCCTCAATGGTCCACTATTTCATATTTCTTTCGCTACTGCCATACTAGGCGCCGCCCGCAGTGCCAAAGTACTGTAGGTTGTAGCACCCAAAACGATTTTGTTTAAGAAGTTTTTGTTGAGTTAATAATATGACTTTGAATCCTCAATTCTGGAATTGAAGTATTTCCTCTATAAGTACTAATTAGGGGAATATTAAGGATATAGGATATGGTTATTACTTACCTGCCATATTTTTCACGCTACCGAGTTCCTAGTAATCACAGACACGATAACTTCATAGAATATCCGGAAATATCCTTACAAAATTCACGTTTTTTTTTTAATTCTGTGCAGCTGACACAGACACTGTACTTGACATGAAGTCACACAATAACAACAGTTTTCTAAAACTTTCGAGGGTAAGAAGGAAAGCGTGAAACATAACGGCAGGTTTCGCAGCGGCTTCTCGGAGCGAGCGGGAGAGGGGAAGTAAAAGCGAGCTGAACGTCGCGGCGCCCGCGACCATGTACAGCCTGTCGAGTCATACGCCGCCAAACTCTTCGGCCGCACCGAGTTTGAAGACTATCCAGAGAATCCCATTCGCGACTTTTGACGGCCACACTTATGCAACGTCGCTCTCAACGAACGCTTCGCCGTAAACGAGAGCGCCGGGCGCGCTCGTTGAACGCCCTCTTGCTGCTGTCTTAGTTCGCTGCGCGTTCTGAACGGAAGAGGGACCCAAGAGCCTCAATGCCTTACTGTATGTTTAGCGACTCCTGCTCCCAGCATGAACGCACGACACACCCCACATGAAACATTCCGCTAAGGCGAATAGTTTAGCGACCATTTTGGGAATTAAGTTTCATAGCCCGCACATTCTTGCAATTATTTCATGGGGTGTTGATAGAGCTGCAGCCGACAGTTCTGCGGCGCAACGCATCGCGTACATGAGCTCGGGCTACTGGATACCGGAGCATTCTTTGCCATTTGCGCCCAGTCAAGTCGGCGGAAAAAGAGGTCTCTTCAGGCATATGACACCCCCCCTCCCCCTGGCCCCTTGCACCCGGGGCCCACGGCCACCCGGCCCCCCCTGTTGCTACGCCACTGGGCATGGTACTCCTCAGTATGGGCTGAGCGGGCAGCTTGATCGGCCCGTTCATTGCCGATAATCCCACAGTGACTTGGAAGCCACTGGAAGGTTATTTCATGGCCTGCATCACTTATATGGTGTAACGTCTCTCTAATATGAAATATTAGTTGTTCGTGCGGTCCGGGTCGTAAAGGTGACAGTAGAGACTTCAGTGCCACCTTCGAATCGCAGAATACCGTCTACTTGTGTGGCGGTTCATCTCCAATGTAATGAAGGGCAGTAAAGAGCGCTGCGAGCTCTGCTGCCGTCGATGTTGTCGCGTGAGTCGTCTTAAATTTGATTGTTGTAACTTTCGCTGGCATGACGATTGCCGCAGCGCAGCTGATTGGCAGGACAGATGCATTAGGGTAAATATGCGTAGAGTCACGGTAGTTCTCGTACAAAAATAGTAGCGTGAGCTGTTTAAGGGCTAGTGATGATAGATCAGCCTTTTTCGCGATGCCAGGTATTGTGAGGTTGATTTTTGGCTGAGCGAGGCACCATGGAGGAATCGAAGGTCTCGCAGCCGGAGTGAAACAAGCTGGCAATGATTCATCTTATGCGGTTATCGTTTGCCTGAAAGATGTGCGTGGTCTGTCCCCTGGTAGACAGGCTAAGTGGTGACGAGGAGTCCTGGCTATAGATGTCTTATATGGGTCCTGAGCACTTCAATTTCAATGTCGATCTTGACAAAGTGGTCTCTAGCGATTGCTATCGTAGCCACTGTTGAAGCACTCTGAGGCAGGCCTAGACAGGTCCGGAGCGCTTGAGCCTGAAGACGTTGTATTGTACATAGATTCGTTTTACCTGTGTTGGTTATTGTTGGCAAGCTATATCGCAGAAAGCCTAGAAAAAGCACCCTGTACAGTTGTAACATGGCACTTGTCGACATTGCGCAGTCTTTGAACAGGTGGCAAATGCCTCTCAACCGTTTTTTAACGTATGATACGTGAGGGCTCCATTAACAGTCCCTGTCGATTACGACACCTAGAAACTTGTACAATCGAACCCGTCGCATTATTTGGCCATTTATTATTACGCTGTAGTTTGTCATGGGTTTGCGCGTAAATAGCACTAGTGCGCATTTCTCGGTGTAAATTTCCAGGCTCGACTACGGAGGTAGATAGCAGTTTGGGTGGCGACTCTCTGAATTCTCGCTCGCAACTGTAGGCGTGTTACTGCAGACGTCCATATGCAGATGTCATCCGCGTACATTGATAGCCTGACTGTGGTTGGCACATGCTCAAGGAGAGCAATTAGGGTTAGATTAAATAACACAGGGCTAAGTACACCGCCCTGGGGGACGCCGCGGTAGCTATTAATGTACAGAATTATGGCCTTCCTCGGTGCTTACAAAAAAAGGATCGCATGGAGAGAGCTCCGTATCCATTGAAACATCCGACCACCCACGCCTACCTCTGCGACAGCAGAGAGGATGGCTTCATGCGTAATGTTGTCATACGCCCCTTTGACGTCGAGGAATAAAGAAGCGCAGAGGCGCTTACGGCATTTTTCATGTTGCCCGCCATGGCATCCGGGTAGGTGTTGTGGTACTCCAAGTACCACTCCAAGCGTCCTAGGACCATCCTCTCCATTACTTTGCCCTCACCGCTTGCCAAAGCGATCGGGCGATATGATGAGAGTTCCAATGGCGACTTGCCAGGCTTCAGCAGTGGAACAAGGCGACTTGTCTTCCAGCTTGCTGGTAGCGTACCATCTCTCCAAGATTCATTGTACGACTTAAGGAGAACACCTCTCGCTCGTTCCCCCGGGTGACACAGAGCTCGGTAGGAAATTCCGCCAGGTCCTGGCGCTGATGTGCGGCTACACAAAGCTAATGCTGCCTTAAGTTCGTGAATAGAGAATGGTAGATCCATGCGGTGATCACGTGGTGGCGGACAACTACTCGAAGGCGATGGAATGTTGGTAGCTGTGAGTTGGCCGGATAATCTGGCGCAGAAATCCTCTGCCACGTCAATCTCCGATCTCTTTTGAGAGATGGCAAGAGCCTTGAATGGGAATCGCTGTACAGGGAGTGTCCGGAGACCGCGCACCGTTTTCCATAGTTGCGATAAAGGCTTGCATGGATCTAGCGACTCACAGAAGGCAGTCACACGTTGCGATTCGAGCTTGTCTAACCGGCGCTGGATCTTCTTTTGCGTGCGTCTGGCGGTCCGTAAATCGTCCATTGTCTTCGTACGTCGGTATCTTCGTTCAGCACGTCGTCGGATTGCTCTAAGTCGTTCTAGTTCCACATCAAATCCTGTCAGTTTCGAAGAGCGTGTGAAAGTCTGCATAGTGTCTTGCACCGCGTTGATTGCCTCTTCCAAGTCGTAAGCTGGATTGGCGTCGCAGTGTTCTTCCATGAGACACTGAAATTTAGCCCAGTCCACTCTTTGGATCGTATCCCGTATTTTGGAAGGGGGCAATCCCTGATCTTGACCTACGTGGGGATATGGTCGCTTCCATGCGTCTCTATGTCCGCAAACCACCCTGCACGTCTGACAAGGCTTCGTGAGACGAATGCCAAGTCAAGACAGCTGCTCTATGTAGAGCCACGTAGAAAGGTACGACTTCCATCATTCAGCAGCCAAAGTTCATTACTGGAGGCGAAATATACCAGAGCCCTGCCTCTCGCGTTGATCTTCGGATTTCCCTAGAGTGTATGCCGGGCGTTGAAATCTGCAATAATGACCCAGGGATTGGGAGTTGAGGAAAGGATGTCTCGTATTCTCTTGTGATCAAATCGACTTGGCGGAGATAGGTAGGCGCCCACAAAAGTAAAGGTCAAATTCTTTTTACTTACGTTTAGGCATATATATTGATTGTCCTCATTAGGTGGTACAGGCTTATGAATGTAGGTGAGTTCTCGAAGAATAAACACCAAAACCTTACTGTTTTCACCAACAGTTGACGACATAAACGATTCATAGCCAGAAAGTTGGATCGTGTTCGATAAGTTCGGCTCGCAAATGGTGATAATGGGAAACATATTGGCATACACGAAGTGACGGAAATCCGAAATGCGCGCTCTGAGTCCGCGGGCATTCCACTGAAGAATAGCTGCTTGTCAGACCTCATCCCTAAAAGACAGTGGCTGGGGAGCCATGAGCTACTGAAGGGTTGCCAGCACCGGACTCAGAGCGTCCATTACTTGTAGCGCACTTCTGGCAGGCGGTGCGTGCATAAGGTTTAGCAACACGCGAATGGCATTCATTAAAGTCCTAATAAGAGCTATCACTTGCCCATCTGTTTTCCGCCACTCCTCGGATACAGCACCTTGCTGTACTGGGGGCGGCTTCTTCTGCGGCTCTTCTGCCGGTCGTGTACGCGAAAGTGGCAGCCATTCCTTTGTAAAGAGAGATCTGGCAGTTTTCTCCCGTCTCCGTCTTGGCCGAACTTTCACAGCGGCCTCTTTGTGGGTAGAGCTGTCTCTCACTATTTGTTTAAGAATGGGGATCTCTTTCTTGATCTGGGGACATTCTTTGGAAAAGGCGCAGTGATCACCCTGACAGTTCGGACACTTCAACGTGGTTGCGCTGCAGTTGTCTTCTGAGTGAGGTACGGCGCATCGAGGGCACAAGGCGGAATTTCTGCAAACACCCTTCACATGGCCAATCTTCTGACAATTGAAGCATTGCATTGGTCTTGGAATAAATGGTCGAACCTGGTGGCGAAAGTGGCCAACCTTCACGTAGGATGGAAGACAGTCGCCTTTGAACGTTATCCTCACACAACGTGTGCTGCCGAGGCGACCAACATGCACAATGACGTTCTTTTCACTTGCTGGTTTTATGAGAACTGGGAGGTCTGCGTTTGGTATTTCATTGTCAATGTCATAGATGACTCCTGTTACTGTGGCCCCATTCGATGGCACGATGTAGCAGACGTTTCCCGGCTGCGTTGAACGCTCCGCGCGCTCGGGCTCACCACGTCGATTGCCGGGACGTCCTCGATCTCGTTCGGCGCGGCGTTTTCTAGACACACGGAGAGTGCTTGCCTGTTGAGGACGCGCAGATGGAGTGAGGCCATCGTCGAGGCGCTGTTTTCACTGTGTTCGAGCTGGATGCCGAAGATGCGTTGAGAATTCTTCGTTTGGCCTTGCGGTACTGGACAAGCCGAAAGCTGTCTTCCGAGGACTCGCCACCTGATGCAGAGCACAGCTCTGTGTCCTCGCTATTACTCGACGTATTTCCTCGCTTCCTCGAACCGATGTCCGCGGGTGAACGGGAGGGTCCTCGGGGTGTTGTACATCCATCTCCGTGATAGAGGGGGCGATAGACCCCACAAGTGCAGTGAGAAGTCCGGAAAAGCACAGAGACGGGCGAGATGTGTACCGCAAGAGAAGCACTTCAGACTTTCTGCAGGAGTCAATGATATGCCGCTTGGCACTGCCCTTGTGGCTGATCACTTGAAGAAAAAGAAATGAAATAAATTTTAAGAAAGTTCTTCGAGTATTGACATGAAGTGGCATCAAGTAAATTCTGGAATATTCAACAATAATTTGTGTGTTAAGGGATAGTGCAAATCGCTACTGGTTTCCATTATTTTGCTTCCCTGTTTGTTCAAGCGAGTTGCATATTCTGCCGTAGTTTATCGCACAATTAGTCTAACTAAATAAACTTAGGCTTTCAAATGTCCATTTTCTTAGATAAATATTTTACGCCTACGCGGATGCCGCAGATTTTGACAGCATTGGTGAGAGGGATGTGAAAAAGAAAAGTGAACGAAAGAAAGAAAATAGAAAATAGAATATTGACTAATAAAGAGGAAACGAAAGAAGAGAGAAGGCAAAGAGAAAAGGCGAATGATAAGAGGAGGAAGAGTGAGCTTTCGCCATTCACCTCTTAAGAGAGATGGTAAGAGAACCTGTAACTTTTGGGAAGAGTATACCTCATAATGCTCCGTAAAAGTAAGCATACGTCTAGGAATACCGCAGAGCAAGGGTAGACGCAGAAAAGTATAACCTGTCTTCTGTGTATTGTTCTTCGCAAAGACTGAAAAAAAGATAGCAAGGAAACAAGGGGTTGACGTTGTGTTTGGTGCACGCAACAAGTTAGAGTGTGTGCAACTGCACAACAAAAAGTGTATAAAGACAGCACATATAATTTGCGCACAATTAGCCCCGTCGCGCTGTTTACTACCTGCCGGAAAACTGTTGTGTACGACATTTCTATGACATGTGGCGCCGAATATACAGTGTATACGGGTCAATGCGTCAATAAGCGCCTGAGGCAACGCACAAATTTATTTAAATGAACACCAACTTCCAATTTGTATCGGTCTTGTTTGTCGATACTGCGGCTGCTTTCCAAGGTTAGACGAAACCAGGATTCTCCTTAATCACGCAGATCAACTAGCACGTGAAATCGTCGAGGTGTTTTACACAGAATACAACAAGAACACCTGCGTGGGCCAACCTTCTGTGACGTTGCACTATTATGAAATTGATTTCCTGAAGCCTGCTTATTGCAGTGGCAGATATTTTTGGTCTCGTGATCTTTTCTTCGTCCGCATGCTGACAACCTAGTCGTTTGGCATACGCGTGTATTGGGCTTTTTATACAGGGGACGTCCCACGTGATTTGTGCCACGTAGCTTTTAGGGAGCACAGGCACCCATTTCCTCCCGCGCATTCAAGTACAGGCACGTACAGCATAGCAGAAGGAGTGATCGGAAATTTTTGATGGTGACCTACAATTTTCCGATTGAGAAAAAATATAGTCCAACTTGCTCCAAGCGACGGCAAATGAAATTTGGTTCTGTCCAACCACGTGGTACTCGGACATTGCGATAGCAATTACATGGACACCCCAAGAGCATTTCTGCCATCGCCGTGAGGTTCCGTATAAAGTCCAAGGGCGTTGGACGTGCGAATGAAAGCGTGCGAGCGGAGTTCACGATCGCGGCTCAATCTCGGCCGCGCGAAAGAAACGAAAGCGGGGAGAGGCACCCATCGTTGTGAGCTGCCGGGGGAAGGGGCGGCGTTCTGCTCCACCTGCGCGTATGGCGGCTGCGCGCGGCCGTATCTCGAGAGCGATCTGCGTGGTTGGGGGCGGCTGGTAGCTTTGTGCGTGCTGTGTATTATCGGCGCTCACTTTGTGTTGATGCGATAGACAACACGAATGCCACTTCGCTCGCTGCTGCTCCTGCGTTTCCTCACGCCACCGTTCCGACAGCGAGTTCATGCGGTCACCGGGTGAGATGTGTTAATGTTTGCTTGTGCGCGCTGTTGTGACTTCGGGGTGGAAGACGAAAGACGGACTCATTCCGCAGACGAAGAAGAAACGAAAAAAATTATACGATATTTACAGATAGTGGATGATAGCGTACAGGTAGCAGTAGGAGCGCATCAGACTGACTGGGCGGCTGCAAGTGACTCTGTCCTCACAATGGGCCGGTTCTCCCTTAAATCCCTTCGGCGACCCCTCGTCGGCAGGAACCGGTTTGGGCGAGTTCTCGCCGACAGAAACCAGGCGGGGCAGGGTGATGACCTCGCCCGAGTCGAATTCTTGATTCGTCTCGGAGATGGCAGGGCGCCGCGGAGATGGCTGGGCGCTCCTTGAAGTCGCCTCCCGTGTCGAATTCTTGATTCGTCGCGGAGAAAGGGAACTCTCGTCGCCTCGGTGGTCGCCTCGTGGTCGCCACGTGGTGCTCGTAGTATGGCACAACAGCGCGTGACATCGTGTTTGTTAATTTGGTTAGTATGACTGTTTACAAGTTCATGCGGCCGATAAAACTACTTTCCTTACTAGAGTAGTTTGCTGGGCCAGTTGGTGCGTGGTGAACGTATAATGGTTTCCAGCAAGTACGGACGCGAGCACAAGTTGAAACGGACAGGACAACGCTGGACTTACAGCTGAAGTTTCTTGTGAAAACATTCCACAAATCTCCGCCACGCATGCGTATACACCCAAGAACAATAACAAGGTTTGTAGTCAATTATCAACAAAAGTTATACACGTACACAAAAGCGAAGTCACACCCCTTCCCGACAAAGGCAACAACACGTGAATTAGCACGATAAATTTAGAAATTGAAGTTCCTTATCACTGATATGAACCGAAGGTTCACTCACACATGTATGCGCGCCCAACTTTTTCATGCGGAACGCTTCGCTAATTTCTCTTTCCAGTTTACTGCGCTCTCTCCCCACTATCGATACACTCTCAAAAACTGGTCGGCATTCGTGCTTTTTGAATGCAATGGCAAGTTCCCTGCTGTACCTGTAGGTAGCAAATAGCGATGCTCACGCATGCGGTCATTAATGCAACGACCTGTCTGGCCGATACAGGACAGTCCGCATGAGAGAGGTATGCGATACACAACCGAAGATGCACAGTCTTTGTGAAAAACAGTGGTGTACTTATTTCCACAGCCACTAGTCGCATCTTTCTTCTCTCCTGTGATGCTTTTGCACAACCTAACCAGTTTGCTCGGCGCCGAAAACACTAGTGTGGCGCCATTCCTAGTGGCCACCCTCTTAAGATTATGAGACAACCCATGCAAATACGGCATCACTACGACCTCTTTTTTTTTTGTGAAGAGTCATTGTCGTCCGTGGTTTCTTTACTTTGCTTACTTCATATAGCTGTCCACTAATTTGCTATCGCAATCGATGCTTCGCCTTTCGGGCGAAACTGCGGCTTTTATTTTTTTAAATATTGGCACAAATTACGTGGGAAACCCTGTATACGTCAGTTTCTAATAAAACATGTACAGTCCATGGTAAGCACTCGACCTGTGTTCTTCTGCCGTATTTTTCCTTTTGCACTTTTCCTAGCAATTAACAGTGTTCCACTTAGTCCTGCGTCAGAGCAACGCCAGTGCATTTCTTCACAAGTTTGGAAGGGATATCTCCAAAGCGGTGGCAGTATCAAAATTCTCGCTAAACTCGCGGACAACTTTCTGTGGCAATGAACGGAAAGCTACAGGGGCGGAGCTTCTGCACAGGCGCTAAGTAGTCCGCCAGCGTATGACAGTGCTTTTGGTTGCTCGAAACAGACGCTGAATCGACGCAGCTTCCACGTGCGAAGGTTTCGCGGAAGGGAACAGCCGCAAAACAAGTAAACTTTTACACTAAGTGGTGTTTTTATCTTATTTACCTGTTGCTAATAAGATGTTTATGTTTTCTCTTCCCCTACTTAAACTAACGTGAATGAAAACATGGGACTCTTATCAGAAGCGCTCTCACTTGTGCGCGCTTTGCCTTCGTAGCTTTCCCTTCATTGCCACAGAAAGTTGTCCGCGAGCCGGCCGCTTTCAGAGCACGTAAACTTCATCAGACCGTTTTTTGGCACTCGCTCCGGGTCGGTGCGGCCATAGGCGTGGCAGCACAGCTCTCGGCAAAACCGAACGGAGCGCCGTCTACGTCGCGACGCATGCACCTTCTGTAAAGCGAAACCGAAACTGCTTTGTAAAAAGACTATCGAATTATTTAGGGTGCTCAGGTGCATGCCATATATTTTCTAGGGTTTCGATGTCGAAGACCTTTATTTAACGCATAAAAAAGAGAACATACATTAATGACAAGTTCAAAGTGTCACGAAAGTATTACATTAAATAAACTAAATTCATGCATTTGATCTTCCCTAATGACCCATACCCACTGTACGTTAAGAATTGGGTGACAGTGAAAGTAAATTGTTGGGGTAATTACAGCAGAGGGAAGGAAGAATAGAAAAAGTTTAGTTGGCCTCGAATAAAACAGAAAATTTTGTTGTTCCTTTCAGCCGTGCTTAAGCACATCGCGGGCTTAGTGCAGCTGAGCGCACGCAGCCGCATCGGTAGCACGAGACAGGATTCGAGATTATGGCGAGCCGCAACAAGAACAAGCCCCGGCTGTCGCAGCGCGCCAAGCAGGAGCGTCGCAAGGACATGAGTGAGATCCAGGAGAAAATGTTCTCCGTCGTTGTTCCGGTGATCGCCACCTTCGCCATGCTCGTGGTGCTCATCATCTACTTGAAGACGAGGCCTCGCACCACCGACTTCTGAGCCCAATGAGCGCCTTGCCACCTCGAGGTTCGACGGCGCTGCACACGTGGACGCTGGAAGACCGCGGTGGACATGCGTCCAGCTGTGCACCGCAGCGCGCTAAATCAACGACCACGACTGTGCATGCGGACCCAGAAACGACACCGCCCTACGGCAGCGCCTCCTGCTTTTGAAATAAACGCTGCGACCCGTTCTCGCCGTGCTGCTCGTGCGCGCACACTGCAGTCGACCAGGCAGCGAGGCTTGAGATGGCGTCGCAGTCACACTCCTCGATGACAGCGGTCGTTCAGCTCGCTCGCGCGCCGAAAACAGGCGACGTGAGGGATTTCGGGTCGCCTCGCTGCCGGGTCCGAGTCGGTCGGTTTGCCGTTGTGATGTCTCGTACCGCCAAGAGTATGAGTTAGAGAGATATTTAGTCGTATCTGCAAAATAAAACCAACGAGAAACTTTGATAAGATGGAAAGTTTCTCGAGGTCCTGTGTTGTTGTCGAGAAAAGAATTAGCGAGACGCTTTGGAAAACCTAATGTTTAACTAATTACGTGTGACACTATAGACTTGTGCCGTTAGCCTGCAAATGAACGAGGCGGGCCATAAATAAAACAACACACTTCTGATGACAAACATGACCAACGTTTGGCCGCAGCGGTCGAGGAGAGCTCAACCACGACGGTGCCTCGGCCTTGCAGTATACCTGGTCCTTGCAGTATACGCGACTCGTGCCACGTGGAAGGCACTTGGTCGTCCGAGGCTGAGTCTGCTGCACCATGCATTCGCGAATTAGCAGCTGGAAACAGTTGTATAAGGTAGTACATACTATTCGCGTAACATAGATTCCCACAGTGAGTGGCATTTCTTTTTTATGGTTAAGGCGTCCGGAAACCGGCAGCAGCCTGAACGACACGGATCTGGCAGCATAGGTATAATCGCTCTCGTGCAGTATGGGTTGAGAAAGAGTTTGCGCGGAAGGAGCCGCAGGGGAATAACCCATAGTTCGGGTTGTGCAGGGGGCGAAAGCTCGATGAACGCCTGTCTCAAAGGCACAAATTTCATTTCGTTTTATTACCTTAAAGACCCACGAGTGGTATTACATAAGGGGTGGGTACATATATTTTGTTGAGCAAGTTTTAACACAGCGAAACATGATTGGTAACATTATTGGCGAAGTTGGATGAGCACGTGATGGCTGCGATGTCGTTGGGTAGGTCGTTCCAGTCTGCTGCAGTACGGGAAAAAATAATGCGGCAAAGGTGGTAGTTCGGGCACGAGGTCGGGAAACTTGAAGCGGATGACGAGTGCGATGAGATATGCGGGCTGGAGGGACGATGTAGGGTGCGCGGCCTAGTGAACTATGGAAAAATTTATGAAACAAGCAAAAGGCTAGCAATGCGGCGACGAAGTGATAAGGGCAATAAGTCAGATTCAGCTTTCAAAGCTGACGCAGTGATGTCGTAAGAATATGATGAATGGATGAATCTGGCTGCTCTGTTTTGGACTGATTCGAGTGCATTTATAAGGCAAGCTTGGTGCGGGTTCCAAATGGGTGAGGCATATTCTAATTTTGGTCTGACAAGGGATTTGTACGCTAATAACTTCGCATGTTTAGGGGCTTGGCGGAGATGACGTCTTAAAAGTTCAAGTGTTTTATTAGCGGATGAAATGATGTTCGTAACGCGTGTGCTCCAGGACAAGTCGCCACGCAAGGTAATGCCTAAGTACTTGTATGATAGAACCGGTTGTACAGGGACGTTAGATATGACGTATGGGGAATGAAGTGGGTTACGGCGACGCGTGAAGGACAAGATTTTACATTTTTGAGGGTTAAGTTTCATTAACCAATTGGCACACCATTCCTGAATGCGGTTAAGGTCGTATTGAAGAGATGTTTGGCCAGAAGCGTAATTAACCTTGCGATACAGTACACAATCATCGGCGAACATGCGAATATTACTAGAGACATGGGTTGGTAAATCGTTAATATAAATTAGAAACAGAAGCGGACCGAGGACAGACCCTTGCGGAACACCTGGCGTTATTGGGATAGGATTGGAGTTGCGGTTGCTAACGGTGACGTACTGTGAGCGGTTAGTCAAGAATTCTTCTATCCATTTAAAGATATTAGAGGGGAGGTTCAAATATGAAAGCTTTAGTAGTAAGCGTTTGTGAGGAACCTTGTCGAACGCTTTTGCATAGTCCAGAAAAATAGCATCCGTCTGTAGGTTAAAGTCAAGATTAGCATGTAAATCATGAATAAAAATGACGAGCTGTGTTTCGCATGAGAAGCCTTTTCGAAAACCATGTTGCGCAGAATGAAAAAAGTTGTGACAGTCGAGGAAGCTCATGACATTGGAGTAGATGACGAGTTCCATGAGTTTGCAGGGTGCGCTGGCAAGGGAAATGGGACGGTAGTTAAGAGGTGAATTTTTTTTACCCGATTTGAAGACTGGAACGACGTTACCGCTTTTCCAATCGCGTGGTAGTTGACCTGATAACAGTGACTGTGAAAAAAGTAAGCCTAAAAATTGCGCACAAATATCCTTGTTATTTTTCAAAAGCTTTGAGTTAATGTTGTCAATACCAGATGAAGATGAAATTTTCATGGTTTCAATTAGGGAAGAAATGCCAGATGACGTGAAGACAACTGCTGGCATAGCATAATTTATCACTGAGGGTGTTGCTGAAAATGATGGCGGTATTTCAGTTTCTTTCGTAAATACGGACGAGAACGCAGAGTTAAACATAGTAGCGCACTCAGCATCAGTGAAAACTGCCTGACTCATCTGTGAGGGTTATTTCTGGTGCGTGATGCGGATTGATAACTTGCCAGAACTTTCTGGGGTTACTAGTTAGCATACTCGGCAAGTCCGAGTGAAAAAAGGTATGCTTCGCATTAGAAATAGCGGCGAGATATGATCTTTCAGCTTCATGATATTTTACCCATGCGCTATAATGCGTCCCCTCAGACTTGGCTGAACGGTAAATACGCTTCTTTTTGTTCTCCAAACGTTTCAGTGTTTTAGTAAACCATGTCTTTTGTGAATTAGAGTGAAAACTAATTTGGGGGATGAATCTGTTAGTTAGACTTTCTAGTTTGTCTTTGAGCAGTAACCAATTTTCTTGAACACTGCGGGAATGAAAACGTGACGAGAAGACTTGAAAAAACGCGTTAAGTTCATTATTTATGGCGTGATAATTTCCTTTGTCATAAAGACGGATGGTATTATGGTATTTGCGGCGCCAGTTCTTCTTCTTCTTCTTTAATCTTCTTTAATACACTATAATCAACCTTAATCCTCCCTAATCCACCTTATGTCAATCACTAATGATTAATTAATTAACTTGGGTAATCATTCTCTTTACAGGGGTGGACATGCTTTGGGTCACCTCTAGCTTTCCTTGGGTCACGTGATACTTCCAATTTACAACGCGACCTTGAAGCATAGAGATCTAAAAGATTTCGCCTTAAAACTTAAAAAAAAAAATGGCTGTGGCTTAGCTAAGGTTAAGCCCAGGATGCGAAGCATACTAGCCTTTATTTTAGTTGTTGAACCACTGTTTAGCCTGGTGAACTGCTGTTGCTTGGCTATATTTGGTTCGGCTAGACGAAGAAACAACTCATGCGTTACTCTGCTTCGCCTTCAAGAGCGGAACGCGACAGCGTTCCCGTCGGCCTGCCAAGGGGTGTAAGACAATGGGCTACGGCGCAGCGACTACGCGCCCCGCATTGGACACGGTGAGCGTCGAGCAACGCAGCGTTCGGCGCGGCAACGAAATGTGCGCCTCAGCAAGCGACGCACGCGTGAGCCTTAGAAACAGCTCGTTTCCAAGGCAACACCGCATTCACTAGAGGCGCTTTTGTACCGCTTTGAAGCATCGTACTCGTGGCTCAGTGGTAGCGTCTCCGTCTCACACTCCGGAGACCCTGGTTCGATTCCCACCCAGCCCATCTTGCAAGAGTTGAGCCAAAGCCACCTAGAAACAAGCGCAGCTGCTTATATACCGCCGCGGCGTCGCGAGCGACGGCGCGAGTTGGAGCCCCGTTTCTCCTCTGTCGTGACGTCACGGTGTCACGTGGTCAGCCTTGAAGGCGACGCCGCGAGCGACGGCGCGAATTGGAGCCCCGTTTCTCCTCTCTCGTGACGTCACGGTGTCACGTGGTATTGAAGGCGACACCGCCGCGCCTGAGGAGCTGGGTTGAGCTCTAGTAATATGCTTCGCATAATAAACTCAATGTTTACTAGCTAATGCTCATCACCTGCAATACCCCGGGTATACTTGGCACTAATTTTTTCAGGGCGCAAAGCAGAATCTATAATGCTGCACTTCCGATTGAATAACAACAGTTCGCGACTTGCGAGGTGATGGAGCCGCCCCATAATATTAAGCATACTGAGGACAACCGCAACAAAAACGCTGGTGAGGAGGCCCGAAGAATGAAAACGAAAATGCAGCATTACGGGATGCCTCAGGTCGCAAACAACGCTGTTCTTTGTCGGAATAAAGTTCTTTCGGCCAATGTCACGCAGCCACTGCTTCCTGCGCAAGCCGTCACGCTTTCCTTGTGGTATCATAAAAACGGCATAACCATCTTCAGGCTTCTTAGTGCAGTTATATGCGCAACAGCCCGGCATAGCGCCAGCACATAGAGCAGGCAACACAGCGTACAACGTTCGCTACGCCGAGCTAAAGCGCCGAGCCAGCCGTGCTCAGGAAGAAACTGGCGCGAGCGAAAAAGAAAAACACAAGCAAAACTCAAGATCCGCGCGTTTCCAAGGGCAACGGCAGGGAGACCAATCGTCGTGCAGAAAAACGGGGGCAAAACTGGTTGCCGCGGGGGAACGCTCAAGGGGCGAGGAGGAGGCGAGGAGGTCGCGCGGCGGCGGCAGAGTTCCAAAGAGTGTCGCTACTTTCAAATTATCAAGGGACTTTAGGTTTTAGTAGAGTTACTGTATATGCTACAAAGGTACCTTTGGTAGCATATACAGTAACTCTAGGTTGTAGTAAAACCCCTTGATAATTTGAAAGTAGCGACACTTTCCTCCTCACGGCGCTTTCCTCCTCGGTTCTCCTCACCCGCCGGCTGCGCACGCCACGCTATTCCTCCTGGGCTCCCGCGGACGGGCCGCAGGATTCTATGGAGGCGTGTTCTTTTGGGCCAGTTGCGTGCCCCACTGGGGTTCAAAATTTTGAGAAATGCTAATAACAGCATCGATAATGCTCAAGGCAACGTTTATGAGGAGGTTGGTTTTTTCTTAAAGCCGTATGAACGGGGTATACCGATGTAAAGGGAGCTTTGGGGCGAGTTCTATGCTCCAGGCTATTTTTCTGCCACATGATCAGATGCTTTACTTCGTGCGTCTGATCTAGTATTGCTTGTGACACATCCCTTTGTGCGTGGTTTATTAAGCGAAAGCCTTAGGCCTCTGTTTCAAGGTCCCGTTGTGAGCTACAGAAAATATCACGTGACCGAAGAAAGGCGGGAAGCGAACCAAAGCATGTGCAGCCGCGCATAGGAGATGATTAATGATTAGCAAAGTAATGATGATTAGTGATTGGATTAAGATGAATTCGGGTGTATTACGGAGCGTTAAGGTGGATTAAAGTTGGTGGAAGTGGATTAAGGTGCATAAAGGAGGACAAGGTTGGATTAAGGTCGATGAAGGTGGATTAGGATGGATGAAGGTGCGTTGAGGTGCATTAAGGACGATTATAGTGGATTAGGGTGGATTAAAGTGCATGAAGGAGGATGAGGGTGGATTAAGAAGGATTAAGGTGCATTAAGGATTATGGTGGGCTAAAGTGAATTAAAGTGAATGAAGGAGGATAAGGGTAGATTAAGGAGGATTAGGGTGGACTAAGGTAAATGAATGTGGATTAAGGTGAATTAAGGAGGATTAGGGTGGACTAAGGTAAATGAATGTGGATTAAGGTGAATTAAGGACGATTGTAGTGTATTAGGGTGGATTAAAGTGAATGAGGAAGCAATAGGGTTGATTAAGGAGGATTAAAGTGCATTAAAGGGGGTCAGAGTAGATTAATGTCGATGAAGGTGGATTAGGGTGCATTCAGGAGGACTCTCGTGGATTATAGTGGATGAAAGTGAATGAAGGAGGATTAAGGTCGATGAATGTGGATTCAGTGGATTAATGTGCATTAGGAGGATTGTGGTAGTCTAATCGGTCTTAATACTCAATGAAACATAATTCACCTTAGTCCACCCTAATCCACCTTATTGCTCCTTCATCCACCATAATCCAGCTTAGTACTCCCAATCCACCTTAATACAACCTAATCAACGTACATCGCCCCTAATGCACCTTAGCCTACCATATACGGTCTTAATTCTCTTTATCAATCCGCATCCATCATAATCCCCCTTAATCCTCCATCCACCTTAATCCTTATTCATACATCTTAATCCAACGTTATCCTGCCTAATAGTCCTAATCTACCTTAATACACCCTAATCCACCGCTATCAAGCCTAATCCAGCTCCATGGTCCCTAATCCAACTTAATCTACACTAATCCAGCCTAATGGGTCTTAATCCCCCTTTATCTACCCAAATTCACCTTAATCCACATTAATGGACCTTAATCTTACTTTATCCACCTTAATCCACCCTAATCCTAGTTCATGCACCCTATTCCACCCTAATCGGTCCTAATACCCTTTCATCATCCCTTCACCGTAATCCACCATAATCCGCCTTAATCCTCCTCCACCCACCTTAATCTTTATTCATGCATCTTAATCCTTCTTAACGCACTCTAATCCACCTTAATCTTCTTTAATACGCTCTAATCACATGAATCCTGCCTAATCCACCTTATGTCAATCACTAATGATTCATTAATTGGGTAATCATTCTCTTATACAGGGGTGGACGTGATTTGGGTCACCTCTGGCCTTCCTTGGGCCACGTGATACTTCCAGTTTACAACGCGACCTTGAAATAAAGAGATATAAAGGCTTTCGGCTTAAAAATAAAAAAAACAACTTAAGGTTGACTAGCTAACGCTTATCACCTGCAATATACGGGTATATTTGCCACTAATTTTTTCAGGGCGCTAAGCAGAATCTATAATGCTGGACTTCCGACTGAATAACAACAGTTAGCGACGTGCGAGGGGAATATTAAGCATACTGAGGACAACCGCAACAAAAGCGCTGGTGAGCAGGCCGGAAGAACGAAAAAAAAAATGCAGCATTACGGGATGCTGTGCTACTAGCTCTAAGAAAGACGCCTCAGCTCGCAAACAACGCTGTTCTTTGTCGGAATAAAGTTCTTTCGGCCAATGTCACGCAGCCACTGCTTCCTGCGCAAGCGGTCACGCTTTCCTTGTGGTATCATAAAAATGGCATAGCCATCTTGAGGCTTCTTGCTGCAGTTATATGCGCAACAGCCCGGCATAGCGCTAGCACAGAGAGCAGGAAACACGGCGTACAACGTTCGCTACGCCGAGCTAAAGCGCCGAGCCAGCCGTGCTCAGGAGGAAAATGGCGCGAACGAAAAAGAAAAACACAAGCAAAACCCAAGATACGCGCGTTTCCAAAGGCAACGGCATGGAGACCAATCGGCGTGTAGAAAAAACGGGGGCAAAACTGGTTACCGCGGGGGGAACGCACAAGGGGCGAGGAGGAGGCGAGGAGGTAGCGCGGCGGCGGCAGAGTTCAAAGAGTGTCGTTACTTTCAAATTATCAAGGGACTTTACTACAACCTAAAGTCCCTTGCTAAAGTCCCTTGATAATTTGAAAGTAACGACACTCTTTGAACTCTGCCGCCGCCGCGCGACCTCCTCGCCTCCTCCTCGCCCCTTGTGCGTCCCCCCCCCCCCGCGGTAACCAGTTTTGCCCCCGTTTTTTCCGCACGCCGATTGGTCTCCCTGCCGTTGCCCTTGGAAACGCGCGTATCTTGGGTTTTGCTTGCGTTTTTTCTTTTTCGTTCGCGCCATTTTCCTCCTGAGCACGGCTGGCTCGGCGCTTTAGCTCGGCGTAGCGAACGTTGTACGCCGTGTTTCCTGCTCTCTGTGCTAGCGCTATGCCGGGCTGTTGCGCATATAACTGTAGCAAGGAGCCTCAAGATGGCTATGCCATTTTTATGATACCACAAGGAAAGCGTGACCGCTTGCGCAGGAAGCAGTGGCTGCGTGACATTGGCCGAAAGAACTTTATTCCGACAAAGAACAGCGTTGTTTGCGAGCTGAGGCGTCTTTCTTAGAGCTAGTAGCACAGCATCCCGTAATGCTGCATTTTTTTTTCGTTCTTCCGGCCTGCTCACCAGCGCTTTTGTTGCGGTTGTCCTCAGTATGCTTAATATTCCCCTCGCACGTCGCTAACTGTTGTTATGCAGTCGGAAGTCCAGCATTATAGATTCTGCTTTGCGCCCTGAAAAAATTAGTGGCAAATATACCCGTATATTGCAGGTGATAAGCGTTAGCTAGTCAACGTTAAGTTGTTTTTTTTTAGTTTTAAGCCGAAAGCCTTTAGATCTCTTTATTTCAAGGTCGCGTTGTAAACTGGAAGTATCACGTGGCCCAAGGAAGGCCAGAGGTGACCCAAATCACGTCCACCCCTGTATAAGAGAATGATTACCCAATTAATGAATCATTAGTGATTGACATAAGGTGGATTAGGCAGGATTCATGTGATTAGAGCGTATTAAAGAAGATTAAGGTGGATTAGAGTGCGTTAAGAAGGATTAAGATGCATGAATAAAGATTAAAGTGGGTGGAGGAGGATTAAGGCGGATTATGGTGGATTACGGTGAATGGTTGATGAAAGGGTATTAGGACCGATTAGGGTGGAATAGGGTGCATGAACTAGGATTAGGGAGGATTAAGGTGGATAAAGTAAGATTAAGGTCCATTAATGTGAATTAAGGTGCATTAGGGTAGATAAAGGGGGATTAAGGCCGATTAGGTTGGATTAGTGTAGATTAAGGTGGATTAGGGACCATGGAGCTGGATTAGGCTTGACAGAGGTGGATTAGGGTGTATTAAGGCAGATTGGGACTATTAGGCAGGATAACGTTGGATTAAGGTGTATGAATAAGGATTAAGGTGGATGGAGGATTAAGGCGTATTATGATGGATGCGGATTGATAAAGAGAATTAAGACCGTATATGGTAGGCTAAGGTGCATTAGGGGCGATGTACGTTGATTAGGTTGTATTAAGGTGGATTGGGAGTACTAAGCTGGATTAAGGTGGATGAAGGAGCATTAAGGTGGATTAGGGTGGACTAAGGTGAATTAGGGTTCATTGAGTATTAAGACCGATTAGACTACCACAATCCTCCTAATGCACATTAATCCACATTCATCGACCTTAATCCTCCTTCATTCACTTTCATCCACCATAATCAACGAGAGTCCTCCTTAATGCACCCTAATCCACCTTCATCGACCTTAATCTACTCTAACCCTCTTTAATGCACTTTAATCCTCCTTAATCAACCCTACTGCTACCTCATTCACTTTAATCCACTATAATCGTCCTTAATTCACCTTAATCCACATTCATTTACCTTAGTCCACCCTAACCCTCCTTAATCCACCCATATACTCCTTCATTCACTTTAACCCACCGTGATCCTTAATGCACCTTAATCCTTCTTAATCCACCCTCATCCTCCTTCATGCACTTTAATCCACCCTAATCCACTATAATCGTCCTTAATGCACCTCAACGCACCTTCATCCATCCTAATCCACCTTCATCGACCTTAATCCAACCTTGTCCTCCTTTATGCACCTTAATCCACTTCCACCAACTTTAATCCACCTTAACGCTCCTTAATACACCCGAATTCATCTTAATCCAATCACTAATCATCATTACTTTGCTAATCATTAATCATCTCCTATGCGCGGCTGCACATGCTTTGGTTCGCTTCCCGCCTTTCTTCGGTCACGTGATATTTTCTGTAGCTCACAACGGGACCTTGAAACAGAGGTCTAAGGCTTTCGCTTAATAAACCACGCACAAAGGGATGTGTCACAAGCAATACTAGATCAGACGCACGAAGTAAAGCATCTGATCATGTGGCAGAAAAATAGCCTGGAGCATAGAACTCGCCCCAAAGCTCCCTTTACATCGGTATACCCCGTTCATACGGCTTTAAGAAAAAACCAACCTCCTCATAAACGTTGCCTTGAGCATTATCGATGCTGTTATTAGCATTTCTCAAAATTTTGAACCCCAGTGGGGCACGCAACTGGCCCAAAAGAACACGCCTCCATAGAATCCTGCGGCCCGTCCGCGGGAGCCCAGGAGGAATAGCGTGGCGTGCGCAGCCGGCGGGTGAGGAGAACCGAGGAGGAAAGCTCCGTGAGGAGGAGAGTGTCGCTACTTTCAAATTATCAAGGGGTTTTAAGCTCTCCCTACCAGTCGCGCCACTGACGTCGCGGACTTTCTCTTGCGTGACATTATCTTAGTGCATGGCGCCCCGCGACAGGTGCTTTTTTTTTTTTATTCAGATACCCTAAAGGCCCTTATGGGCATTACATAGGGGGGGGGGGGGGTTACAACAGGATATGTCAAACACAATTAGGGGGGGAAGGCAATATAGAACACCGTGGTAAAGATCACCGAATACAACAAGAAAATATAAAAAGAAAAAAAAGGAAAGGAACTGACCGTGGTCGTAACTTCCTCTCGAAAGTTATCGCCGACATTGTGCGTTCCTGCTCTATCCAACACAAGCTGACTACCTCACACCATCCTCAAACCAATGGCCTGACAGAGCGGTTAAACCGTGCTCTTACCGGCGTGCTGTCCAAGTACGTTTCGAAGGACCACCACGACTGGGACGTTGCCCTTTATTACGTCACATTTGCTTATAATTCTTCCCGGCACGACACCGCCGGATTTTCTCCATTTTATCTACTCTACGGTCGCGAACCGACCTTGCCCCTTGACACGGTACTTCCTCCTGCTGCGACCTCAACAAGCGAGTATGCGCGCGACGCCATCGCCCTCGCCGACCATGCACGCCAGCTTGCCCATGCTCGACTGACGGACTCGCAAACCACGCAGCAGCGTCAGTACAACGCCCGCCACCGTAACGTACAGTTTTCGCCTGGTGCACTCGTGCTCCTGGGGTCGCCCTCGCGTCACGTCGGACTTTCAGAAAACCTCCTTTCGCGATACACAGGGCCCTACCGCGTGCTGCGCCAGGTGACGCCTGTGACGTACGAAATTGCTTCTGTGAGCTCAACCTCGTCATCTACTCTGGCATCTAGTGATGTCGTGCACGTCAGTAGGCTCAAGACCTACTAGACTGCTTCAGACTCTGGCCTTTAGTCACTCTGGGACGGCGCTTTTGCCGCCGGGGGTAGTGCTACGGGATAGTATTTCCAATGACGAAGAGCCGAGCAGTAAGTAGACGACGACGACGACGATTAGAAGCTAGCGCGGGCTGTTGCCTCTTGGCCAAGCGCAGCGTATTTTCTTGTAAATATACTTGTACATAGCTTTTCGTCTGCGTCTTCCTACGTAACATTATATATATATATATATATATATATATATATATATATATATATATATATATATGCTTCTCTGTACTGACTTTCGTACGTTGAGCCCATGAAATGTCTATATTGCGGTGAAGCTAATTAAAGCAAATTTGTCGACCATTATGAGATGCATACAAGACCTTGCCCACGTGTGGATTTATGTGAGCTATGACTACACTTTAAAAAAAGTTTACACCCTTTGGGTTGTATTTTGTCCCCAAGCAATAATCGTCATTTGTCTAGCCCGCATTTCCTTTCTTTAATGCTGCGAGGTCGGTACTTCCTAGTCACGAACGGCTTGTGCGTTATTAGCTTGACACAGCACTCTCGACAGGAAAGTAGCAAGCGCCGAGTTTTCAAGAGAGGAAATGCAAATAAGGCAGATGACGATTATCGCTGTGGGACAAGAGAAGTCCCAAAGGGTGTAAACTTTTTTAGAGTGTACGGTGCACTGTCAGTGGCTGTGAAATCTTCAACATCTAGCTCCTCTCTCTCTCTCGAGAGAGAAAATTTAATTGCATCTAGAGAAGCCCCAGCCCCAGGTTTGGAAAACTTGATGCTCCGTGCTAATGGCAAGGGACTAAAGAAAGAAAGTGAGAAAAAAAACACACTGACTTACACATACATGCGTGGGAAATGCACTACCACAAAAGTCATTTTCTTATTGCCTTCGTGGAGCACAGCTTAGATCTATATTTAGTTGCACCACAAATCGTGTATTGTGTGGCTACTGAATGACTAAGGACAGCCTTCACTGTTACAAAGCCTCTGCAAATATAAATCAATGGTCCCTTTCCTAGTCAACACAACAGGGGGGTACATGTATGGCATGCTGGACAAATAATTCTAAATAAACCCCTCTTGAGTGCATGGCCGTTAACGAGGCCTTTAGCATTTTGAAATGTAAGTTTAGCTCTGAACTGGTTAAGTTGGTGATATAGCCGTGGTCGAGGTAGTATTTTTTAAAATCTACTGTGTGTAAAACACACTCACGATTGTTGACAGTTGAATCGTTACAATTGCAGTCAGCAGAGAGACCTAATCTCGGCCTACATAGCTATATATACTAAGGTGCTCAGAGCAAAATATTCAACATTCCACCATCTTGCTTGAGTACCATCTCGTTTGCTTGAAAGTGGTGAGCCCTCGGGCTACATTTTCAAGAACCATTGTTACTCACTAGCCTCCACTTTCAAAGATGTTTGCACCTGCTGCAACATCCCCATCTCCCTTTCGTGGTGAGAGAAAGCTCTATTAGAACTATTTATTACATCTGGGCCTTCTTTGTAACCCCTGGTATTTAGAGGCATACTTTATCAAGTGCCTTAACAAATTCACTGTCCTTCGTTTTTAAATGTGACCACTAACTGCAAAAATACCATTGAGTACCTCCCCTGTCAGTAAACCCACTTTGATGTCTAATGTCAGCCCCTTTAGAGTGTACCCACCCAACTCTATAGTTGATCTTTCACAGAGGCTAAGATCCTGGGTGCTTGGCCATATCAACGAAGAAAGCTATACATACATGCTCTTATGACTTTCTAAAATAAAGGAATCTGAAAAGACACTTATAGACACCACCTGTCTTTTGTGCGCGTGAACTGTCTCAACTTGCCTCCTTTTTTTTTCTTTTAACCCCTCATACCCTCACCACCATGCAGGGTAGCGAAGTGGATGTAGGTCTGGTTAACCTACCCGGCCTTCCTTGTTCCTTTCTTTCTCTCTCATATGTAAACCTCATGCAGGAAAACTAAAAACCACACAAAATCTAGCCAGCCATACCTGTTGAAACTAAGATGCGACATCCTTAAACCATTTCAGACGTGTAAATGCACCTAAAATACAAGGACAAAAGAAAGGACAACACGCACATAGCACATGCACTACTGATTCTTGTATCTTATATACTTTTACAAGCCTGCAATGATGAACCAACTCGCCCAACTACCTACATTGCTTAAACCAATTCAATTAATCTTTTGGTTAATGTATACTCAGGAATTCGTGCGATGATTAGGCAGATTCTTCTCTTGCAGAACTTCATCCAGCCAAACATCAGAGAAAACAGTGATGCTGATACAGACGCACAATTTTTGTTGGCAGTGGAATACGTTAGCTGGACAAACTGCTGCAAGCGTTGCATAGCAACATGCATTGAAGCTGGTACGCAAGTTGAAGTGCATGATCTGCAAATTTTCTGCCAATAATTTGCATTGTCCGACATCTGTGACGAAGGTAAAGAAAGGACTGCTGGCATCTGGACCACGTTCTTGCTAAGTTCGTAGCAACTGCTATTACATTGGAGGACAAAATAAAGCAACCACTTTGCCACCTGAAGCAGTATTCTCGTTTGTTGCTTAATCCAGGAAGGACAGAAAAAGAGTGGAGAATGCTGTCTTCCAAGCTTAATTACAAGCAATGCAAAAGCAACCTTGGAAATCGAATCAACTGCATCATTCTGGGCAGAAATTGGAGAAGTAAAAAGGTAGGATGGCATGCAAGAGTACAGAAATGTCTGCACATTGGCCCAGCACGTATTAACTTTATATTATTGCTGCAACTGAAGGAAGCTATGCTAAAGAAAGAACAGCATGGCTTGGAGTGGAGAAACTACATGCCATAATCATAATAAAATCAGCTTTTGCCATGAGTGGCAGGAGCTATGTCAACATGTACAAGCATCAATGACCAGAAAATTGAACTCCACCAAAAAGGAAGTGGACTATACGAAACATTTGCTTGAGCTTTGGCAAAGTGTTATCACCTGGCATTTCTGCTTTCATGGCCTCACCAATAAAGTCGCATAAGTAATACAGTATTGCTTTTGCTGTAATAGACTTTTTATTGTGTATTTGATTATGCTAGTATATGATTTTTTGATGTAGTTTTATAGTTGCAACAAAGCACTAAATGTTTTGTTATAATTTGTATTGAAAGATTTCAATAATGGGGTTTGTTACTCTTACATGTTTTTATGCCAACACAGTAACCCAAGTTGTATATTAGCTTGTGCCACTAGATCTGTGGTTGTGTTTATGATGCCATCGTGTTCGTTGCATTGTCATTCCAGCTTCGTCATGCAACTCTCACGCTACCTGCGTTGGAACCAGATGGCTCGCATGAAAAGATCCGGGTGTCTCGGCAGCAGCACACCCACCTGTTGTTGGTCGCCTCCGTTTGAGATTCAAAAGCAAGTTTCACACGAGTGTTCATTTCGGAACGACCGATAGCAACATTTCACCTTGGCATAGCCAACTACCTGTAAAATATTTCACATAACATCAATTCCCACATTGCGTGGAATTTACGCAAGTTTATCTTATAGTTTTCACGTAGAGTCTTTTCGACCTTTATGTGGGGGATAATAAAATGGCTTTTTATGTCTAGCTCCTCTGAAATATATATAATTCGACACCTTGCATGCTCAGCTGCAGCTTCTTAAGTCCCAAATTAGCATCAAGATAGCCAGGACCGTAAAATGATACTGGGATGGACAAATCAGTTCCCACATTTATGTTGCATTGTTGACCCCCTTTCCACATTTCATGTGACAAGTGTGTGAAAAGACATTCTCAAAGCTAACATATGTAGAGAACAGGCTGAAAAGCTTTATGTCAAGAAAGGCTTAGCTGGCTGATGGTGCCTTTGGTGGAGCAATGAATTGCAATTTTTTAGAGTGGGCACTGCTTTCTGTGCGCAGAAAGGCTGGGCTGCTTTTCGAGTGGGCATTCTGCTTTTCACTACAGTTCCTCGGACTTTGGAGCTTGCAGCTTCTGGAGCCTTCCAGCTTTCGCGCCCCGTGCCTAGAATCTGTCGCCAGGTTAAGTCCAGGCACAAAACTTCCGCTCTACGGGCGTATTGCGGTGGAGCCAGTGGACCCGTCCTGGGCTTCAAATCAGCGGCTCACTGACAGCACATCGCGGTCCGCGCACTTTGTACACGGCCACCGACTATATCTGCAAGCATCGTGGCATTCACTCAGTCATCTGAACACCGGAACCAACCCTGTGCATTCTGCGAATGCGTGGAATTCTCTTAAAAAGCTACGCCCGAGCTGCGCGCCCTTCAGTGGGCCCGGCAGCAAACTAGCGATGGCCCGTTCCACGCTTCTTCCTGGCGCAGGTAACGAACTCTTATTGCCTTTACGCAAAGCCTAGTAGCTACTGTGCAATCTTAGTGCTGCCGGGCCCATAGCACTTTTGTTCCATTGTGTTTGATTGTGCGCATGTGCTGTTAAAGCTTCTCATGTTACCTGGTGATATCGAATCTAACCCCAGCCTCGACAAAGGGATTCTTAATCTTTTGAATTGCAATCTGGGCAGACGGTAATGCTAGAACAACTAAAGTCTATTGAAAAAAACTAGTTGATCATGATAAAATGTTCAGTGAAATTAAAGCACAGTTAGACAAAATTGAGACAGCCTGTGCTGGTATCGACGACATGCAGATTGAATTGGGCAAACTTCATGAAATAAGCACCGAAAATACGGCACAGATAGGTGTATTGTCTGCCCGGATAAACGATGCTGAAAATAGATCCAGAAGAAATAATCTTGTTTTCTACAGCATCAAAGATAAACAAAAAGAATCATGGTCTGATTCTGAGAAAATCATTATTGAACATTGTAAACAATATTTCGATGTACAAATAGAACCGCCTGATATTGAGCGTGCACATCGCATTGGGTCTTTCCAAACTGGAAAGTGCAGGCCTATAATTGTTACGTTCGCTCACTTTAAAAGCAAATATGTTGTCCGTTCTTCGGGCTCGGAAGTTCAAGAATACGTGCTATGCCGTTGCACAAGATCTCGCCCCAAGCACGCGCCTTGCCCAGAAACGCCTCATCGAGTTTGGAAGGACCCGTAAACTGCGGTACAAATTGCGACATGAAAAGCTTATTGTAGGGGGGAAAACCTACTACTTCGACCACACTTCTAACCAGGTCATAGGGCTGCGCCTTTAGCCATCAGTGAGACCAGATTGCACACCGCATCCACGGAACTGTCGGCCTTTATCATTCCTGCTATAGCTAATATTCGAGGTGTTCCCAAGCGCGATGCGCTGTGCAGGCTAATAGGTTCACCTACTTGCGATGTCTTACTACTAACAGAAACATGGCTTAACACATCAATCGATGATACCGAAATTCTCCCTTACCTCTCGCATTTTGACATTCTTCGGAAAAATAGACCCGATAACTCGCGCGGTGGGGGTGTATTAATCGCCACTAAGCGGAACCTACATTGTTCACTTGTAAACCTCTCTTCACAAATGGAAATGATTCGGATTCGTTGCATTGCTACACATCCGCACATTCTGATTGGTGTTTGCTATCGGTCCCCTAGTAGCGACAGTTCTTTCGCACCTTTAATTCATGAAGCCTTAAATACGTTAACAAAAACATATCTTAACAATGCTGTCCTCCTATTTTGGCGATTTTAATTTTCCAACTATTGATTGGTCCGATCGTGCCTCTACATTATCAAAAAGCAGCCCCGCTAGCGATTTCTTAAACATGTGTATAACATTCGGCTTAACGCAGCTCGTCACTGACTCAACGCGTGTTACTGCTCACTTGTCCAATGTTTTAGATCTTGTATTAACAACTCACCCTAATAACTTTACCCCTGTCACCTTATTGCCCGGTTTGAGAGACCAACTGACAGTACAAATTTCGTTTCATTGAAATGTACTAAACAAACAAAAAAATCGAAAAACACTTACACTCTATGATAAAGGGGACTATGTCAGCATGAACCGAGAATTATCTGAGTACTTAGATACGTTCGTCGCTAACTTTCCATTAAATTCTCTCGAGTCGAAGTGGCTGATTTTCGAAGCAGAGATGCATCACCTTATACGACTTTACATCCCCACCATTACAATAACAGAAAGAACATCACCATGGCTTAATGTATCCCTCTAACGACTAAATCATAAAAAAACGGCTGTTTCGATCAGCCAAACGACCTAATTCTTCTTCGACATGGCGGAAGTATTACGCAGCCAAGAAAGAATATGACGAGTTAACCTCTCAAACTAAACACAAGTTTCTTTCTACCACTTTACCAGCTATGCTACAAACTAACCCGAAGCAATTTTGGAAAACTATTAATCCTAACCAACGGAATGAGATTTCACTTAAAAATAGCTCCGGACTTCCCGATCCCCGAGACTGAGGTTGCAGATCTTCTTAACACAACATTTAGTTCGGTTTTTTACTAGTGAATTGCCTGACAGCTTTCCCAATCCACCATACTTCGCGTATACGCTCATGCAAAATATCACATTCAATCGCATCGGCATCGTCAAAGTAATTGAATCATTGAAGAACTAGTCTTCTACAGCAGTAGACGGTATCAATTCTAAAGTGCTAAAAGATGCTAAAAATTTGTGTAGCCTGTTTTTATCGCTCATATTCCAGGAATCACTTAACAGCACTTCAATTTCACATGACTGGCAGGTGGACAAGGTCATCCCAGTCTTCAAGAAAGGAAGCCGATCATCACCGATAACTACCGCCCTATTTCCATAAGAAGCATGTCTTGTAAAATAATGGAACATATTTTATACTCGCATTTTGCTAACTTCCTAACATCCGTCAATTTATTTCACCCAAGTCAACATGGTTTCCGCCTAAATTATTCCTGTGACATCCAACTTGCTCTTTTCTTGCACGACTTACATTTAAACCTAGGTCGTAACATCCCGACTGACACAATATTTTTAGATTTCTAAAAGCGTTCGATAAGGTCCTCCATGGTCGTCTCTTAATAAAGTTATCCCGTCTTAACATTCATCCTTGTGTTCTAAGCTGGATTCGAGGGTTCTTAACTAACCGTCAGCAGTTCATATACGCTAACTCACACTCTTTTATTCTTAACACCCGTGCTTTCAGGCGTACCTCCAGGTACCGTACTTGGCCCCCTCCTTTTCTTAATATACATCAATGACCTGCCTTATAATATTTCTTCACATATCCGACTCTTCGCAGATGATTGTGTGGTTTACCGAGCAGTTACTAACCCCACCGACCATTTGGCGTTACAAAATGACCTATCGCGCATACAAAACCGGTGTAACACTTGGCTCATGTCATTAAATGCAGCTAAAACCGTGTTAATGTCTATTAATCGTCGTCGTAATTACGATATGCTTAATTATAGCATCAATAACACGCAGATTGCAACAACTGATTCATTCATATATCTTGGTGTGTATATCTCGCGTGACTTAACTTGGACCTGTCATGTTAACCACATAACAAATTCTGCTAATTGTACTCTAGGTTATCTACGCCGTAACCTATTCCTTGCTCCTCCCTCTATTAAACAACTTGCTTTTCTAACTTTGTGCGGCCCAAGCTGGAGTTCTCTAGCCTCACGCCGTACGTCTTAACCTTTTTCATAAATGTTTCCATTCTTTGCCTTTTGACAACCCGTACATAAAAAGAGCACATCGCATTGCCCGCACCAGTCACTCTAACGCAGTATATCCCCCACAAGGCCATACCGTGACTTTTCAGCAATCCTTTTTTCTGCGCACAACACGATACTGGAATGGACTCCCCACCGAAGTTGCCACTATCACCGACCCACTTGCATTCAAGCGACTCATCGAAAATATTCCTTTGTAATTTGTAGCATCTTTCTTTGTCACTAACCCCTCACTCCCTCATGTAACGTCTCAACAAGAGACCTTTGAGGAAATAAATAAATAAATAAATAAATAAATAAATAAATAAATAAATAAAGCACAGGAAGCTCAGAGTAACATCCTATACGAAAAACGCCTAAAGAAATTGTAATATAACAGGTGGGCAGCTAAGGTATTTAAATACTTATACAGAAAGAGCATTGACTCACAACGGCGGAAAAGAACTATGAAGCTAACCATTAACTATGCGAGACACGAGGACGAAGAAACACAGAGCATTAAACGACAGGTTAGAAACGCGGAAGGTAAAAATTGCATAAATTCAATGGAAAAGAAGCATAGCGTTGAACTATATCGATACTGGAAACAGCAGATCAGGAAGGAAGCGTGTTATGATAACTCAAGAGGCAGTGCCCTACTCTTTGAATCTAGGTCAGGTTGTCTTAGAACGCGCAGCTATAAATTAAATTATGGGGTTTTACGTGCCAAAACCACTTTCTGATTATGAGGCACGCCGTAGTGGAGGAATCCGGAAATTTCGACCACCTGGCGTTCTTTAACGTGCACCTAACTCTAAGTACACGGGTGTTTTCGCATTTCGCCTCCATCGAAATGCGGCCGCCGCGGCCTGGATTCGATCCCGCGACCTCGTGCTCAGCAGCCCAACACCACAGCCACTGAGCAACCACGGCGGGTGACGCGCAGCTATAAAAAGACATTTAGCGAAGAAGAAGACACATGTACTGTGCGTGGTAAATCTGTAGAAACAATAGAACACCTCATACTAAAATGTGATGGTATCCATCCCGATGTCGATGCGGGCAAAATCACGCTTCCTGAGGCCCTAGGGTTGAGATAACAATAGTCGTGCAAATAAATATGCGGTAGAAACTTAGCATAAAGCGATTGGAATATTGGTGGCTCAAAAGCAGAGAGGTGGCATAAGGTTAAAAGTGTAGGAAGACGTATTTGAAGAAAATGGCGAATTTCAATAACTTGCAACACGGTTTAACAAAAATAAAAAGCTGAGCATGGTGGCAACTGCCATCACCCCGTTTCAAAGGGGACGCTCCTACCTTCCATCCATCCATGAGGCGTAGTTAAATACAGAACAAATAGGGGTGCATGCGGTTACAGAAACGCACCTTAGAGATTCGGAAGAGCGGCCAGTGATTGAGAATCATGTTTGGGAAGGGTGCAACAGAACTAAGTCTGAAAGAAAGGAAGGGGGAGTCGGAATGCTCATCCATCAGGGAGCCAAATAGAAAAGAGTAAGTTCAAAATGTCAAGATGTAATATGTAAGAGGCATGGGACATAAAAAGAAGAGGACGGTGTGCGACGACCGGTCCGAACGGCACGAGCCCTCGTGGCGCGTGACCCGAGGCGTGATCGGAGGAGAAGCGGTGCCAAGGTGGCATTATCGACGTGGCTCTGGGCCAAGAAGGTTGGAGCGCCAGCTTCGCACTGGAGACGGCACCCATGGAGATTCGGACAGGCCCGTGACGCTGGCGACCCAGGGTATGGCCGTCGACCTCGGTGACGTTCGAGCGAGGCTCCCTGGACCTGCTGCAGCCTCCCACGGCAGTGCCGGACACTCCAGGAATTGGATCCCTCCTTCTTCGGCAGACCACCACGGACGATAGACCCCGGGGTTTCTCGTCGGCACTCGGACAGGCAGCGGCGGAGCCCGGTGTTAAGCCTAGTCAGGCAGGCCTGAGTGAACGTCACCAACATAGTTCGGGACGCCGGCATCCAAGACGGAGAAGCTGGCCGGCCGATACCAAGGAAGCAAAACTTGCGGAGTCGGCGGGAGCACTGACGGTGACAAAGAGCGACGCGCATCGGACTTGGAGTGACGTGCGCCAACGGAACCTTGTAAGAGCGTTCTTTTTTTGTTAGCGTGCAGCCATAGGCCAGGGTTGCCGGACTTTCGCGCGAAACGCGCTAAGGTCGCACGTAGGCGAAGATAAGGACACTGTTTTGGCTACGGAAGTGTCGAGTTTTGTTTTGTCAGTTGAGCTTTTTGTTACATTTTGAGTGTGCTTTATTTTGAGTGCTCTTAGTAAAATCTGTTTGCTGTGCTCGCCTGCGTCTCCCGATTCCATCTCTCCCAACATCCGCACGGCCCCGAGATCAGCGTGACACAAGAGCATCTTTGGTTAGCAGGTACAATGAGTGGGAAAAAAACTTCGCTGGGAGTAACGTATTTGTGGACCGGAAATAGTTGCATAGAGAAGAATAAAGGGTTAGTGGAATGCAAAAGTGCTGATATTAAGGGTTTCGGGTATGATGCGGAAATTATCCTATTAGGTGACATGAATGCCCACATACAGGTTTTAGATGGTTATACCGACAACAATGGGAAGTCAATGCTAGACCTTTGTGAACAACATAACCTCGTCATCCTAAATACATGGCTAAGTGTGAAGGGTAGATCACGTGGGAAGTGGGAAACCAGCAATGAACTATTGATTACTGTCTGATGACAGAAGGAATTCATAAGTTGAGAGAAATGGACATTGATGAGGAAGGGCATAGCAGCATATGGAGTGACCATAGAGGCATCATTTGAAATATGGGATATGTAGTTGAGAAAGAGCACAAGGAGTGCAAAATGGCCAGTCCAAATTTGAACGCTGAACAAATGACAAATATAGTCACTAGAGTCGAGGAAGAACTTGGCAAATGGCCAAATCAAGAGTGGGAATATAGTGAGCTTCTAAGTGTAATAACGACAGAAATACGGAAAGAGAAACATGTTCGTTGGAAAGGAAAAAAGAAACCGAAAAGCTGGTGGAACAGGGAGATACGAGAAGCGATCGCCGAACAACAGAAAGCATCCCGAGAGCACAGGCAGGCAAAGAAGGCACAGTTACCGAAGGATGAAGTAACCAGTAAATGGGAAATATACCGGGAGAAAAGGTATGTGGTTCAAATACCGGTGCAAGCAGAGATGAAAGGTGAAAGTGAACGTTGGTTGTCAGAAATACGTGAGAAAAAGAAGGCGGCACCTAGAATATTTTGTAACCACATAAAATTATTAGGCAGGAAGTCAACAACAATACAACATATCCTAGACGAAGATGGAAAAAGAACTGGAAGGGGAAGCGGCAATAAATTACACCCGAAAAATAACAGCCGAATCTTTCCAAGGCAATGACGAGGTTGTATTTGAAGAAAGAAAGAGTACGAAAGAGACCCGGGTGAAAAAAAGAGCTGGTGCTGACAAATTTCAACTGGAAGAAAGCCGAAGAGAAAATTCCTAAGAGCACAGTCACAGGGCTAGATGAGGTTCCCGTTAGGCTGATTAAGGAACTGGGACCAAAAAGTAAGGAAGCTGTGGTGAAAGCAATGGAAAAAAACTTTAAAGGCTAGACGAATACCAGACAGTTGGCGACAAAGTAGAATGAATTTAATTTATAAAGGTAAGGGGGAGAAAGATACAATTCACACGTATAGACCATTGACCATTACATAGGTAATATACAGGCTAGCAATGCAGGCAATCAAATTATAGCTGCAAGCATGGGCAGAAAATAATGGCATTTTGGGAGAACTTCAGGATGGCTTCAGAATCGGTAGACGTTTGTATGATAACTTATTTGTTCTTACTCAGTGTATTGAAATATCAAAAGTAGAAAGCAGACCGTTACATGTGGCCTTTTTAGACATTACAGGAACCTATGACAACGTAGACCGCAACATTTTGTGGGATATTCTGGAAGGGGAAGGCTTAGGTGACGATTGTCTATAACTTTTGAGAAAGATTTACCTAGAAAATACCGTTTGCTTTGAATGGGAAGGGAGGGGGAGCGAGGAGAAAGTTGATATCAACAAGGGACTGAGGCAGAGTGCCCTTTATTCCCATTGCTGCTTATGATGCACATGGTGAAGATGGTGAGGGTGCTAGAAGGAAGTAATATTGGGTTTAATCTCTCATACAAACAGGCGGGTACAGTAGTAGAGCAGCAGCTTCCAGGTTTATTTTATGCGGACGACATTATGTTGCTAGCTAACAAGCAAAGTGATTTGCAACGTCCGGCTAATATCTGTGGGCAGGAAGACAACAATTTAGGTTTGAAATTTAGTGTTGGAAAATCAGGTGTTATGGTATTCAATGAAAACAGTCAACGGGCAGTGGCAATACAGGGCCAGGAAATACCTCGGGTAAGAGAATATAAATACCTTTGTATATCAATAAACGAAGGCAATATATATATGGAAACTATAAGCGCGCGCTAACCTAACCCCGAGACTAAAATTTTTATATCAATTAGTTAAGGGGCATTATAACTTCGACGTTAGCGAATGGATTACATTTTCTTCCGGTTATTCAACACGCCAAAGACATGAACTAACAATAACACCTTTTCGTTCTCATAATGACAAAAGTATTCATTTTTTCCACGAACAGTCAGAAACTGGAATAACCTCAGCAGCTGCATCGTTCAAGCAGACTCTCTGTCAGCTTTCGCATCCCTTCTTGATGGCTGAAACATAATCGGTTATTTTTATAGTGAATGTCTGTGTGATATCTGCGTTGATTGTTCCTCTGTTTCATTTGCGCATTTGATAAATGCTTCGCTTAAATATTTTGTGTTCTTTCTTGACTGCGACCTAGGCATGTACACATATTTTGTTTGCCATTATGTTGTATTTTCTCTCATGTATTGTATCCCACCCTGCTAAAATCCCAGTGGGAGTTGCAGTATCAATAAATAAATAAAAAACACGGGAAAAACAATAACAGTGAAGGGGAACAGAAATGCAGCCATAATGAAGCACAAAGCGCTATCGCGATACAATAGGTACGAGGTCCTCCGAGGTATGTGGAAAGGTGTAATGCTTCCAGGACTTACTTTTGGAAATGCGGTTGTTTGCTTTAAAATCAGGGGTACAGTCAGGACTCGATGGGAACCAAAGGTCAGTGGGACGCTTCGCATTGGGCGCTCACAGGAAGACTACAAATGAAGCTGTGCAGGGTGATATGGGCTGGGCTAGTTTTGAAGTGAGGGAAGCTCGCAGTAAAATTGAGTATGAACAACGACTGAGGAATATGGAAGAAAGTAAATGGGCTGGGAGAGCGTTGACGTACAGGAAAAACATTGATTCACAGTGGAGTAAAGAACTAGGAAGCCTACGAGCAAGTATGCGGCCTGTAGGGTGGGCAACACAGCAACAAAGAAAGAACGTCAAGCGGAAAGTCAGAGAGGCTGAAATAATCTCATGGGTGGTGGCAATGGAAAAAAAGCCTGCCATGAGTAACTACTTAAGAGGAAAAAACGAAATCAGGAAAGAAACAATTTATGATAACTCAAAGGGAAGCTCGTTACCTTTCGAAGCGAGATCGGGACGCCTTAGAACACGTACCTATAAAGCGAGATATAAAATGGAAGAAGAAGCATGTGCTTGCTGCGGTAAAGCTAGGGAAACGATGCAGAATGTTTTATTAGAATGTGAAGACGTCTACCCAGCGGTCGATTTAGGCACCACTGGCCTCCTTGAAGCCCTTGGGTTCAGCGAGAGCAGTGGAAAAGTAAACATGTCCGCAATAGAGATTAGTAAGAGGCGATTGGAAGATCGGTGGAAGAAACGTAGGGAAACGACAAAAAACGGAGTCGTACAAAAGCAAAGTTCGCAATAGGAGATCAGAAAATTTGGTTGTGGGTGTTCATAGGGTTTGTTTGTTTGTTTTTTCTTTTTTAATCTAGGTAGGACATTAGGCAGTATAATAGCAAGAGCTTGGTGGCGCAACCCACCGTCCCGTTCCAAAGGGGACGCTCATAACATTCATCCTGGTGACGTCCCGGTGCGGTGACTCATCGGGAAGCTCAAGATGGCGGCGTTTTTTCTTGGCCGCCATTTTGGTCTTGCCGCCCTTTTTGGCGGCCATCTTAGAGTTGCGGAACTTTGCACTACACTCGCGGGAGTTTGTGGCGTGTCCACCACCGCACAGTGAACACTTGGGCACGCATTCGTGAGGGGCCCGCAGCCCCTCCACGAGTGGAATACGCTGCCCGCACAGGCCGCAAGTGTCCTGTATCGGCTTTGCGCATGCGTCCATCCTACGGCCGACGGCACTGCACTTGCCGCAGGCCGGGATCGTATACGGTAGTGCGGTTGGACGGGCACCACCATGTTGTCATCGTGAATAAAAGGCGGTTTTTCCTTTCCGGCGAAGGTAACACGCGCTTTGCTCGATGTGCCAAATTTTCTCACCTCAACAATGGTGCCTGCTCTCCAACGCACCTTTTGCTCAAGTGTCTCCGTCGTGTTCCAGTTGCACACCCCGATGACGCCGTGGCAAACGTTTCCGTCATATCGATATCCTGTTGGTGCACCCGACACCAGCAACCCTGACGCTAATGCCTGTGTTCTTTCTGCCTCGGAGTTTCTACATTTCAGCGATTGACAGCGGTGTGATCCGGTTTTCCCTCATAGACCGTCTCAGCTCCGAGGCCTCTGACGAGTAGCTCCGTATGTTTACCTTGCATACATATAGTGGAACTTTATACCACCACAGTATATACCCAAAGGACCCGGAGCAGTTGCTTGTGGTGCCCGCCCGCATGGATTCTGCTGTCCTCCAGCAGCTTCATGACGAACCCACCGGAGACCATCTTAGTGTAACACGTACTTATGATCTCGTGCGACGTCGCTTCTCTTGGCCTGGGCTTTATCATTCCATACATAAGTATGTTGGCAGCTGCGAACAATGCCAACGACGCAAGAGGCCACCGACTCTTCCCGCCGGCCTTCTCCAGCCTACAGATGTCCCAGTAGAGCCATTTTCTTGCGTCGGCCTCTATCTACTCGGCCCCTTCCCTACATCAGCGTGAGGAAACAAATGGGTTGACTGTTGTCGCGACAGACAATGCCACGCGTTAAGCTATCACACGCGCACTTCAAACCAGCTGTACCGATATTGCCGACTTCTATTCTCCACGATGTGATTCTGAATCACGGAGCTCCTCGTCAGTTGCTCACTGATCGAGGTCGATCCTTACTTCTTGTCCCGCATCATCGACGACCCTCTCAGCTCATGTTTCACAAAATACAAGGTCATCACCGCCTATCACCCTCAGACAAACGGCTGCATCGAAAAATTCAATCACACCATAACCTACATGCCCTCCATGCACGTTTCCTCCGACCACCGCGACTATGATGCTATGATGCGACCACCGCGACTATGACGCCACGATACGGCAGGTTTGTCTTCTTTGTCTTCTTTTTGTCCGCGAACTGAAATCTGGATACTAATTACTACCAGCCACTCCACGACAGCCATCGGAGTACTCGCAAGATGATATCGCAAGAGCAAACGCTGCGCGTCATGTCGCGAATGACCGCCTTACGACGTCGCAAGCGTCACAGAAGTTCCGTTACGATTGTCGTCATACGGATGCATACTACTCTCCCGAATCCTTAGTGCTCCTCTGGTCGACAACTCGAAAACCAACTTGAAGAGTGGGTCTTAACGGTCCTTGTCGCGTTCTGCGCCAAGTCACCGACGTCACGTATGAGATTTAACCGGCCAAGTCAATGGTGCCATCTGCGCCCCGCCAGACTGATGTAGTTCACCTTGTTTGGCTAAAGCGATATAACACCTGACCTACCCGGATTGTTCGAGTGTTTTCACTCGGAGTTAATGCCGCGACATTGAAGAAGACTGCAGCAGTAGGCCGGTACCGATGAAGAAGAGGTAGAGCACTATAGAGTCCGTCACGGCGTTCGATCGGCTCGCTCGTCTGCTCTCGGGGTTTTGGCCAAGGATTGAGTAGTTGCTGATTTATTATTGATTGTTAACTGTTTTGCTTGTGTTATTATTGTTTAGCAAGCGCATTTTGTGCTAATCACACCAGGCAGATGCCCTTTTTCTCACCAGGGCCAGGAACTTTCCTTTGATCCGCTTCTATTCCTCCGCAGGATTTACCTAGCTGCGGATCTTTCTTTACGCAACGGCGTCACAACAGTTCCTGCGGCTCTCGTTCCAACCAATGACGGCATCATACGTATGAAGAATTTAAAAGCGATTAAGGCGGAACTGAAATCGGCGACGTCCCATTTCCAGAACAGGTCCGCCAGTTTGGAAGAGGAGGTATTCTATGCTTTTCCGCAGACCAGCCCTCAGTAAGGGACCTTCTGAACTGCAGTGATGTAAGTGCTGCGCCAACTGCGCCCAATTGCGCCGTGAAGGAAATCCTGCTGCTACATGCTGCATTGTCGTTTACCGCAGGTATTGCGCCAGGCCACACGCACCTGCTCACAATCGGGAAAACGTATTCTGCGCGCGCGAGAAGCCGCCGCGCATCAAGTAACCCTTCTTCGCGACTTACCCTCGCATGCTTTCCATCACGCCTACAGCATATACAGCGCGCGGCCACTATCTTATCGCACTTGAACATTCTACGGAACCTCACGGCGACGCTGACGCCGCCGACGAAGACCGCGAAAATTTGCCTGGAGTGTCAATGTAATTACTATTGCAATAATGAGTTTGAGTTTATTGAACGTCACCTGGGGAGGGGGGGAGCGGTTCTATCTATCTATTATGGAGTTTTACGTGCCAAAACCACTTTCTGATTATGAGGCACGCCGTTAGTGGAGGGATCCGGAAATTTCGACAACCTGAGGTTCTTTAACGTGCGCCTAAATCAAAGTATACGGGTGTTTTCGCATTTCGCCCCCATCGAAATGCGACCGCCGTCGCCGGGATTCGATTCCGCGACCTCGTGCTCAGCAGCCGAACACCATAGCCATCGAGAAACCACGGCGAGTAGGGGGAGGGGGGCTACATATAGAGAAAGGTATACAGAAAGATGTCTCTTAGTGTGAACACTGCAATGGGACCTCTTGTAAATATATGTATAAAAATAATACAAAATAACAAAAGCAATTAGCGAAATGCAGGCATACAATACAAGCAAACAGAATCAATTACGAAATACAAGCAAACAATACATACAAATACAGCAGGGAGTTGGCAAGAATAGGAAGTAACGAAAAGAAGAACGAATCAAAATTGAATAACATATGCAAATAAGTGAGTAAATAAGCGAAGGGATAACGGAGTGTCATATATGCGATCAATAAATATTGAACACTAATAAATCACACGACATGAAGTAACTGAATGAACATAAGTAAGAATAAAAGAAATGCACAGGAGAGGAGAGAGAAGTAACGACAGCAATCGTCATATAAATCGACTGCTCATGAACAGGCGAACTGAACGTTTGAAAATAATTAATGAGGACGAGGTTCTAGCCTCCAAGCGTAGACTATTCCACACTTTTATGGCACTGAAGCTTAAGGTATTTTGTCCGTAATTAGAGCGAGTCCTGGGCAGTAAAATATTATTATTGTGGGAAAAACGTGTATGATTAGAGTTAGTCGTACATTTCTTTCCTATAATTTAAAGAACACTTGGATTACCGCGATGCGGTAGGCCATAATGGATAAATTAAAGAAAATAATACTTGAAATTGGAAGGATATTTAATAAGGAAAAAAGTGGAGCCGAATGAGCGTGATATGTGCTGTTGGTTCTGTTTTTGGATATGTTCTAGCCGGCCTAAGTAAGTTTTATATGTAAGGCCCCAAGACACCATACAATAGGTCAAATGACTATGAATGTTTGATGTTTATTGGCGCAAGGGCCAAGTATGGCCAAAGAGCGCCAGAAAACACAGCGCCTGTCCTGTGTCGCCATCCGCGCCTGTCCCGCGTGTTTCCTTCTTCGTCCGTTGTCGTTTGCGCGGTTACATATGATGCATTACAATATCGATAACTTCAGAATGGCTTCAGAATAGGTAGACGTTCAGATGATAACTTGTTTGTTCTTACTCAGTGTATTGAAATACCAAAAGTAGAAAGCAGACGGTTATATGTGGTCTTTTTAGACATTATAGGAGCCTATGACAACGTAGACCGCAACATTTTGTGGAATATTCTGAAAGGGGAAGGTTTAGGTGACGATTTCCTACAGCTTTTGAGAGAGATTTACCTAGAAAATACCGTTTGCTTTGATTGGGAAGGGATGAGGAGCGGAGAGAAACTTGATATCAACAAGGGACTGAGGCAGGGTGCCTTTTATCCCCATTGCGACTTATGATGCACATGCATGGTGAAGATGGAGAGAGCACTAGAAGGAAGTAATGTCGGGTTTAATCTCTCATACAAACAGGCGGGTACAGCAGTTGAGCAGCAGCTTCCAGGTTTATGTTGTACGGACGACATTGTGTTGCTTGCTAACGAGCAAAGTGATTTGCAACGTCTGGCTAATATCTGTGGACAGGAAGGCAACAGTTTAGGTTTGAAATTTAGTGTTAGAAAATCAGGTGTTATGGTATTCAATGAAAACAGTGAACGGGTAGTGGCAATAGAGGGCCAGGAAATACCTCGGGTAAGAGAATATAAATACCATGGTATATGGATAAACTAAGGCAATAAACATAGGAAAAAACAATAACAGTGAAGGGGCACAGAAATGCAGCCATAATGAAGCACAAAGCGCTATCGCGATACAATAGGTACGAGGTCCTCCGAGGTATGTGGAAAGGTGTAATGCTTCCAGGACTTACTTTTGGAAATGCGGTTGTTTGCTTTAAAATCAGGGGTACCGTCAGGACTCGATGGGAACCAAAGGTCAGTGGGACGCTTCGCATTGGGCGCTCACAGGAAGACTACAAATGAAGCTGTGCAGGGTGATATGGGCTGGGCTAGTTTTGAAGTGAGGGAAGCTCGCAGTAAAATTGAGTATGAACAACGACTGAGGAATATGGAAGAAAGTAAATGGGCTGGGAGAGCGTTGACGTACAGGAAAAACATTGATTCACAGTGGAGTAAAGAACTAGGAAGCCTACGAGCAAGTATGCGGCCTGTAGGGTGGGCAACACAGCAACAAAGAAAGAACGTCAAGCGGAAAGTCAGAGAGGCTGAAATAATCTCATGGGTGGTGGCAATGGAAAAAAAGCCTGCCATGAGTAACTACTTAAGAGGAAAAAACGAAATCAGGAAAGAAACAATTTATGATAACTCAAAGGGAAGCTCGTTACCTTTCGAAGCGAGATCGGGACGCCTTAGAACACGTACCTATAAAGCGAGATATAAAATGGAAGAAGAAGCATGTGCTTGCTGCGGTAAAGCTAGGGAAACGATGCAGAATGTTTTATTAGAATGTGAAGACGTCTGCCCAGCGGTCGATTTAGGCACCACTGGCCTCCTTGAAGCCCTTGGGTTCCGCGAGAGCAGTGGAAAAGTAGACATGTCCGCAATAAGGATTAGTAAGATACGGTTGGAGGATTGGTGGAAGTAGGGAAACGACAAAAAATGGAGACGTACAAAAGCACAGTTCGCAATAGGGGATCAGAAAATTTGGTTGTGGGAGTTCATAGTTTTTACAATACCATATACATTTTCATAAATACTTAATGAGTATTTTTATATAAGTACATGCACGGTTGATATTGCTGTTGCAAAAATAAATAAATAATTATTTTCTGGCGTTAAATCGGGAACAGAATCGCACAATAATGCATACGATGGTGTGTCCTTGTGATAAACCCTAGTAAACCATGCTTCCATCTCAAAGTCATACAAAGTTTATGTAGCGTGTTGTACATTATATAACATACTGCAGAAATAAAATTAGATTTTACGCGATAATATTTGAGTTTCCCTTCGTTTTCTGGGACGCAAGCAAACGCCACTAGATAGAAGTCAATCCGAAGCCTGTACTTCGCATCATTCCCATGTAGGTTGAGGCCATAGAATAGGAAACTCTATGGGTTGAGGCAACGCTCATGTGAGCCCCCGTAGACACTAGCGCCACATTTCCCTCTAGGGTATTTTAGAAACTCTATGACTATGAGGGATCACACACGGCGCGCTTCTCGTAGGTTTCGCTTACGGCGCTCAATAAAAACACCACGCGGCAGCCCTCCTGGACATTTCTGCAAGTACTCTCAAAACGAGCGAACTTTCTTACTGTTGAAATAGTAATCTTGGGCAAACTGAAAGCACAGAATCGTTTACAGGCGCTATCTCTTTACCGAATACGTACAGTCAAAGCCACTGCGCGCGGTCGCCGCGATGTAGTCTCCCGAACCGGCTTCTTGCGTGAAAGGTAGGCAATCGCTGAGCACAAGCTATGTGAAATACGTTCGTATAGTGGGCTCTCTGTACAACCAAATGGCGCATTACAGAATGAAGCCTCAATGCAGCGACTCCTGCACCCCTCAGGCTGCCCTTCACGACACAGGACACTACTACGTGCGCTCCTGACATTCGCCGAGGCTGTCGGCCTCGCCGACCGCCTTTAGCTCCATCGCATTTCCGCGGCGTGCTGCTGTTTCTGGTGCTCTTTCTCTCCCCCTACTTTCATTCCCTACCCCTGTGCAGCGCGGTTGAGGTGTCCTCTGCCGAGAGACAGTTACTGCGCTGCACTTTACCCCAACCTTTCCTTCCCATCATCAAGAATCTCCTTTTCTCTCTAACAACACTGTAGCGACGAGGCCGTCACTCAACTGAGGAGAGGCCCTACCCCCTCCGCGCGCTAGGAGAAAAGTGTGGAGGAAATGACGTAGTAGCTTCTCCTTTGTTTTGCTGTTTTTTTTTATTTCTTTGCTGTAGTGGTCCCGCCTTTCGGACCACAATGGTGGCTTTGTTATTCTTCTGTGTGCCCACACGTGTTGCTTCGTAGGTTTCGTATCGTGGCAAAAGCGCCATGCGGGCAGGTTTGCGTTGGTCTCCGTGTTTTGTTGTGCGGCGTTACCTGGACCGTGCTCTACCGGATGTTGCTGTGGCCAGGTGGGACAGGAGGAACTAAAGTTCGTGAAATGAACGCGCATGCAACGCTGTACGCAATGTACCGTGCCACGGCAATGGCAACGGACGAAGGAATATCCGCGGGAAATTTTGCCCTCTTTGGCGGAATCATGCTAACGTGCTGACGATTGTTTAGTATTGCTGCGGAGCGCGCGGGTCCGAGCAGCACGGTTGCGCGAAGCGCGGCGTGGTTTCGCGAGAAATGTAAACAAGAGAGGAGAGCTGGCCCGATAGGCGGAGCAACGCCACGAGCAACGCCAACTTCCGGTTCACTTTCGCTTCATAAAGAGTGACGTCAGGGCCTCTCCTGAGTTTCCTCCCTCCGTGCCGTCACTATAACGATGTCGGTATTGGGGGCGAGGACTTACGGAGTCGCCATCTGTCGGAAACGCCTCACTTGCGTAGTCTGAGGGATAACGCGGCGCGCTCCGCATAGGTTTGGCTATAGACCTCAGATTCTGCCCATGCGGCGCTGCGGAAAAACCCGTCACCAGCGCTCCCATCGCAGCCTTGGCACGAACTGTAGTGCAAGGAGAGCTGTCGGCAAGCGAAGGTGCATAGGCCACAATGGACCTGGAAAGCTTCTTCCGCCCATCCACGCTTCGGAAAGGAAGCTCAGCAGGGCGAAGTATGTGTACAATATAAAATAAAGTCTCAAGTGTTATGTCGGCGTGCTGCAACTCGCAAGTATAGAGAGCATCAGGTTTGTCTATAGGCATATCAGCACAAAAATCTAAGCATTTCAATTTGGTTCATATTGAATATGTCCTGAACACAACACTTAAGTATCTCCTATATTTTTATGTATTTTATAGTAATGTTTTGTCTCACATTTATTTACAGAGTAAATCCTTTCATAGCCTTTTCCAGGGTAGCAAACATAAAAAGTTTTCCAAGGCAGCAAACAGCGTGCGATCATAACGAAAGTAAGCTTCCTACAGTGCCACGCGCTGCATCTTTCTTTCTCGCAGGAGCTACAGCATCGCTCAGTACCTTAATTTGAACTTTTCGCAGACCCTTCGAGCAACAAACGCGCACAAATAAACGTAAATAAGCGCGAAATATTTTTTCTTTACACACGTGTGTTACTTCGCAATTACACATCCAGTGCTGCTACAGCAACTTTATTGCTCACATTTGAAAAACACAGTCGAACAGGCTCAGCACATCGCGAAGCGTGCTTGTTGTATCTGCGCAGAACACACAAAATACCGAAAGTAGAAATGAGCTCGCGATACAACGATGCTCTAGAACAGGATTTTGAATTCATAAACGAACCAAAATGTTTGGTTAAGCTGACCTGCCAAATCTCTCCGTTCCACATGTTGAGTCAAGCGGAGGTGGACGTCTGTGAAAAGGTGGAGATATCGATAGCACATAAGCAGGATGGTTCGCAAGGTTGTTTTTTCTGTTACCAGCGAAGTGGCGGCTGCAGATTCTTGAGTTTTCGCTTGGTTACCACGGTCCTCCGTCAGGGCTACGCAACACAATTACAGAAGAACGAAATTGTCGCATTTTCTCATGCGAGCCGCTTTGTTGTAAGGAATGCAAGTAATCCGATCACCCAACAGTCTGAACGGCCCGTATCCAGCGCTCTCGCCTTTCCCCTTTATACGATCGCGATGGAAATCGGTAAAACTGAACGTTGTTATTCCGTCCTTCACGTTCATGGCAATTTACAACACAACAGCAGCGTCGATTGCGGCGTTTCTTCGTAGCGCGCGGAGCTATCCCGGTTGCCGTCGTTTCCGCCATCAGTCTGAAGAGTGAGCCAGCAAGCGCTTTATGGCAGTTCGGCGGTCCTATCGTAGAAATCCATAGCTCTCTGTCTGGGTGTTAAGTGCGCAAAACACTCGCAATATGGACCAAAATCTAGTTAAATCGTTGTTCCGCAGTCGCTAGCTGCATAGGCAACTTAGCAAGAGAGTCGGGCTTCGCACTACTCAATTACTGCCTCTTCGCACCGGCAGGTGGCGCGACGCCTCTTGCAAAACTCCAGAGTCTGACGTCCATCGGTGCCAAAAAAACATACTACGCGGGAGCTCTCCTGGACATTTTTACAAGTACTCTCGAAATGACAGAAGCATCTCCCCTTTAAAATAATAATCTTGGACAAACAGAAGGCACAGAATGGTTTACAGACGCTATCTCTTTACCTGCTACGTACGGTAAGCTGGGACACTGCGCGCAGTCGGCGCGATCGATTCCCCCGAACCGGTTTCTTGCGTTAAAGGTGGCAATCGCTGAGAGAAAACTATGTGAAATATGTTCTTATAGTGGGCCATCTGTGAAACTAAATGGGACATCACAGAATGAAGCTTCAGTGCAGCGATCGCACGGGTTCGCGGTGACCGACTGCGCGTCTGCATGCATGTCCGCGCACAATGTTTCGCTTTCCCTGCCAGAGCGTTTTCGCACGCACCGTGCCGTGAGCTTTATGCCGCAGTATATGAGAATTTGACCGTACGCAAGCAGCCATTGTTGCATGTGCACTATCAGAGCTGTTCAAAAATAATTTCGTTATAGCTAGGGACTTCGACGTCTATACCGCGACTTGTGCTGTGCCGTCGCGATGATTCAGTGTATTCTTTTTCTTTTCTTCTAAAGTCTCCGAAGCTTCAATATCATAATTTCTCAAGTAGCAACGCACTGGATGCTTATGGGTCTTCTAAGCGAGCAATTACCCGCAGCTTCTTTTTCTTAATCCAGTACAGTTTTCATTGTCCGGTGCATCAACATATGCCGCGCCTTTCTTTTATTGCGCTTTGTACCATTCCCTTTCCATTCCAGTAAACTTTCTTTCTTTCTTATCATCGTCATACGTGTTACAGTGCATACGCAAAAGACTGTTGGACTAAATAGCCGCAGGCTAGTGGATGGGTCTGGATGCGAAATATAATGCACATTAGGTACAAGCATAGGGGGATCAATGCAGAGGATGAATACAACACATTAGCACATTAAAAACTGGGAATAAAAAGAATTTTTTTACAGCATGCATAAAAATTATCACCAGTTACATAAATTATCAAACCGCAAATAAAAGGACGCCAAGCAAGAATACAGGCACCAAATCAGTGGTTTATAGCTAATAAATATTATTGTAGTGCTTTGCAGAAATTTTGTGCTTTTCTTAGGAGGGTATGTTGTTGCATGCATGTCCAGGAATTCTGGACATTCTCCTTCGGAACTTCACAGCAACGCACAAGTGTGACTCAATGGGAATTTTTTTTTCTAATTTATATTTCAGAATATAGGGCGAGGGTCAAAAAGTTTCAAACGACGACAACAAGAGGGTAGTCCCTTCTAGCAACATATGCATTTTGGCACTTAGTCGGAACATTGGTGGTACGTTAAAGCAGTTAAAGAAAGTCAGACAGGGGCGGTGAAGTCCAACGACAGGAGAAAATCGTTTTTCACCCTCCCGCCAGAGGGCACATTGGCTTAAAAAAGCGCCAAATTTAAACCTTAAAGCGATTTATTACAGCTGACATTGAAAAGGTATTGGTAGAGGGAGTGTTATGCAGCCTGTTTGCACGCTTTTGCAGGCTTTTGAGAAGCAGCCGAGATGGTACAGAGTGGTTATGCATGTGCATGTCTTGAGCGTGCCTGGGTATGGTTCTATGCGCATGTTCGCTCTGTGTATGAGTGTGCGGGCGTGTGCCTCCGTATTTGCGTTTGCATGCGCGCGAGTGCGTGTATGCGTGTGTCAGCGTTCACGACGTGTGTGAGCGTTCGCAGCGTATGTGGGTGCCTGCGTGTGTGCGCGCTTGTGCGCGTCCTTGCGGTGCATGCGTGGGTGTGTGTGTACGTGTACGCGTGCCAGTGTGCTTTTCGAGTTTCAGCATGCAGGATTGCGAAAAAATGTGTGCGTGTTTGTGTGCGCATGGATATCTGTGCGTGCGTATTGTGTGTGTATGTGTGCGCGCGTGTGTGTGTGTATGCGTATGACGGATGGAGAGAGAGTACGTGCGTGTGAGGGAGAGTGCGTTTGCGTGCGAGGGATACAGAGTGTGTGTGTGTGTGTGTGTGTGTGTGTGTGTGTGTGTGTGTGTGTGTGTGTGTGTGTGTGTGTGTGTGTGTGTGTGTGTGTGTGTGTGTGTGTGTGTGTGTGTGTGTGAGAAGAAAGAGAGAGACGCTGTTTAGAGACAAGACAAAGCGGACGTTGCGTACTACGCTGCGATGTTTTCCTTTGTTAAAGTGTACTGCATGACCAGAATATAAGTTCTTTTAAAGTTTTTTTTTTCCTTTAAACTAAGTTCTGTGTTATCAATCTCGCACAGCCGGCGTATAATCACTGTCGCGCTCACCTATCACTGTTTCCAGCATGTGTGTGCGCGCGAGGGAAAGAGAGCGTGTGTATACGCGAGGGAGAGAGATAGTGTGCGTGAGTGTGCGTGCCAGCGGAGAGTGTGTGCGCGTGCTAGTGCCTCCGTATGTACATATGCTTGCACGCGAGTGCGCGTATGTGTGTGTGAGCGTTCGCGGCGTGTGTGCATGCCTGCATCTGCGTGTTAGTGCATGTGTGTGTGCGCTTGCGTGCTTTCGGCGCATGCATGGCGGCGCGTGAATGTACACATGTGCGACCGTGCTTGTTCGTGTTTCAGCATGCATGCCTGCGGACATAACTGTGCGTGTTTGTGTGCGCATGGATATCTGTGCGTACGATGGGCACGATGAAGAGGGCGTGTGAATGCGTTTGAGGAAGAGAGTGTGTGCTCGTGCCAGGGAGAGAGAGTGCGTGTGTGTGTGTGCGAGGGTATTTGCGTGTTTGCGGGTGTGAGCGAACATTTTCCTGCTTACACCTACTCTTGGAAACAAACGCGATGTGGAGACCATTAAAGCCCGTGTTTAAATGCACGAGACAACTACGAATGACACTACAAAAAGAAAGCGCCTGCGATGTCAGTAATGCCGCCCTTGCCTACCACGGCCCGTAAGAGGCTGCCAAGCAGTTCAACTTCGTTATCTTGCTTCCGTCGGTGGCAGCGCAATGTCTTGAAGGCAATGACGCGCAAAATCTGCACTATCATTCGATCGTGTATCGTTTCGGTGACCAAGCGAGCTTTCGGCAGCGCACGTTTGTTGCTATATTGACATCTCAACTTTAAACGGCTTGCGTTCGGAAAAAACAATGTGAATAAAAATCGACAGTCGTCTGGCCGCAAGAAACATGCTCACGGAGCCGTGTCATTCATGACAGTATCTCAAAAGGCTGGAAGCGGTCAGGTCGACGTTACCCTCGACCTTTTTCCGCGTCAGCGAGGCTTTCAGAGAGCGCTTAATTGCAAGATATTTGTTCTTACTCTTACAGGATCATGTTTCATAAGCATATATTCGCTCAACTATACAATGTCGAAGGCAGGCTCCAAACTATACTCATTCGCTTTAGCCACCCAAGATCAATTATTTAAAAGATAATCAACATACATTCGTGAATTACGCACACAACTGTTCAACTTGCTCCGTATCCGGAGGTTACCGTCTGAACACTCTAATGATAATAATGTCAGGAAGATTTACATTGATCTATTTCTTAAAATTTGGTGCCATTAAAAAAGACCACCTGTATAATGATAGTGCAGTAGGCATCCAATAAAGCAGGTGCGAATGCTCGGACAGGTTTTCTTGGTGCAATTCAAGTTGATGAACTTAGCACACACGCATCCAAGGATGCACCTCTGTCTTTACAATGTATTCTCCTACATTGTTCAAGAAATGCCTCAGTGCCACGGTACATCACAAAAGGTGTGTGGTAGCATTATTTGCTCTCCCTAATAGATTTCTGAGCGTTCGCGGCATCAGGCTTGGTTTTCTGGCGTCATCAGGAATCAGAACAGTGAATTAGGGTCTGATTTATCTTGCATGAGTAATTGACAAATCGCGCAACAGAAGGTTCCCGGAATGATGTGTGATGACGACATTCTGCCACTATCGAGAATGAATGTGATTTATACACGAGCGAATGTTTGCGGCTACGCAGCGAAAAGCCTAGGCCTTAAGTTTAGCAGAGAGAAATCGGGAATTATGATGTTTAATGAAAAGACGAATAATTACATGGTGTCAATTCAACAGCAAGTCATACGCATAGTCAAACAATGTATATGCATATTCAGCCATTGCATATTTGCTTGCTTACGAGGGTATGGGCCATTCCTGATTATGTCGTTCTTGTTTCGGGTATGAGCCCCCATTGCAACGAGCCACTTTAGATTTTTTCGCCCTAATCAACCAATATATCGTTTGCCAATGTAGCCGTGCGGTTTGGGGCTGCCTCCACCACGGGCACTAGGTCGGAACTCATGTTTCCATTGACTGCATACGTATATCAGCAATAATTCTAGAAAAAAAGCGGTATTCTTTTCTTTATGTGTTAACAATAGCCAGGTAAAATATATTCCGCAAAGCACTCATCCCAATACTTCAGTACTTTTTGTTCTAACACACACGTGCGCGCTACTGTATTTGATATAATGTACCATAATAATTTTGCATTGATTGCCGCCAGGCAGCTGTTTTTATTTTTAATGACGCCAGGAAACCCAGCCTGATGTCAGCAACGCTCATATATGTAATCGGGAGCGCGCACAATGTTCTCGCATATACCTATGCGTATATACAGGGTGTCCCACGTAACTTGAGCCAAACATTAAATACATGCAAATGCAACGTACCTGTACAGACTCAACGTAATGTTTGCCATCGCTTGAAGATACTGAGATATTTATTTTTATTTCGGCATAATTAGATAATTAGCCTTAATTAATGAATCAAATTCTAAAATATTATAATTAGGTGAAAAGTGTCAGTGACAAAATTGTATAGCAATATGAAAACTCCCGATCAAGCAAAAAATGCAATGCCTCATAGCCCCGTAAGGCAGAGGCTACATACACTCAGCAAAGTGAAGCGAACAGTGCCTAAATTCTTTCTAATCACGCATACGACATACAAAACAGCATGTCAAAAAATGCCATCATCAATGGCTCATACCCCCGTGAGCAATGGTTCATACCCCAGTAAGCAATAAAAAATGTAACGACTCATAGTCCCGTAAGGTTCATGGCTACTCTCTTTGCGTGAATTAGCTGCGATGACACTGCCTCTGTTGTCATCGGTGATTTCATTGCGTATGTGTGGGTACCGAAAAGGGAGCGGTTACGCGTTCCGTGTTGCAGATATATCCCTTGCGATGCCACACTGATCCGGCCCAACCGACAACCCAGCGGCGTACGTGCATCTATTTGACATTATCAAAGAATGTGACTGCAGTTGCGAGGGAAATAATGACGACCCATTAGGACAATAAGTGAGTTTGTTCCTTTTGTTCAAAATTATGTCACCTCGGTCTCCTGTGCCAAACAGCTTCGCTGGTCAACCACCTTCACGGAGTGGATTGGCTCATGATTTTTTTTTTTTTACTTTCTCTCTGTCGATGAGGATCGCTATAGCGGCTTGTTGGTACGGCTTATTTTATTTTGTTGTAGCGCAAGCTGAACAAGGACAACACACGGGCTGCATGACGTTTCGAGGGTGTATATATTGCGACGAGAATGGGAAATAAATCTGTTGTTGAAAGTTAGCGTTGTGTGTGTCAGATGTGCCTTTCTGTTGACCTTGTTCAGCTCGCGCTACAACAAAATAAGATTTCTCTCGTTCTTTCTTCGTTTCTTCCTTTCTTTCCTTCCTTCTTTTTTCCTCTTGTTTCTTCATTCATATTCAGCCATTGCATATTTGCTTGCTTACGAGGGTATGAGCCATTCCTGATTGTGTCGTTCTTCTTTCTGGTATGAGCCATTGCAACGAGCCACTTTAGACTTTCACCCTAATCAACCAATATTTCGTCTGCCAATGTAGCCGTGCGGTTTGGGGCTGCTTCCACCACGGGCACTAGGTCGGAACTCATGTTTCCATTGACTGCATACGTATATCAGCAATGTTTCTAGAAAAAAAAATAGTGGTATTTTTTTCTTTATGTGTTAACAATAGCCAGTTAAAATATATTCCGCAAAGCACTCATTCCAATACTTCAGTACTTTTTGCTCTAACACACACGTGCGCGCTACTGTATTTGATACAATGCACCATAATAATTTTGCATTGATTTCCGCCAGGCAGCTGTTCTTATTCTTAATGACGCCAGGAAACCGAGCCTGATGTCACCAAGCTCATTTGTGTAATCGGGAGCGCGCACAATGTTCTCGCACACCTTGTGTGATATACCGTAGCGCTGAGGTGCTTCTTGTATAACGTAGGAGAGTCCGTAGTAAAAGCAGAAGTGTACTGTTGAGTGCATGTGCTTAAGTTGATGAACTTGAATTGCGACAAGAAAACCCGTTGGAGCATTTGCACCTGCTTTAACAGAAGCGTACTGCACCATGAATATCCAGGCAGTTACTTTTTAACGGCGCCAAATTTTAATAGAGCAATGTAAATCTTGCTGACATTATTGCTATCATTCCAGTGTTGAAATTGGTAGCCTCTACATACGGAGTAAGCTGAGCAGTTGTTTTCGTAATAAACGAAGGTACGATAATTAAATTGTCAACAATTGATCTTAGGTGGGTAACGGACATGTGTAGCTTGGAGCCAGTCCGCGAGACTACCTAGCTGAGCGAATAATTAATAAACATGCTTCTATTTTACAAATCCTTTACAGATAAACTCTGAAAGCATAACTGACGCTGAAAAAGACCGTCTTTAAGGGCGACCTGACAGAGCCCAGCCTTTTGTGATAATGTGATCAATAGCATCACTCCGTGAGCACGTTCCCTGCGGCCAGTGCACTTTTGATGTACATTTGTTTTGTTTTTTTCTAAATCAAGCAGTTTAAACCTTTGATGTCAATACAAAAGCGAACGTGTGCCGCCGAAAGCTGGCTTGGGCGAAGTAGGGGTGCACGACGCAATGACAGTGCAGATTTAGCGCGTCATCGCCGTCAAGACGCAAGGAAGATAACGAACGCGAACCGCTAGTAGCTCCTAGCGGGACCGTGCCGATGGTGATGGTGCCATCGAGACAAAACACAGGGTGGCAATACTGACTGTACAGGCGCTTTCACAGCGAAGCTGTGTACCTCTGCCCCGAAATGCATTTGTCGTGTCAGGGAGCAAGAATCCTGGAGGTTGCGAAGTATCGGGCTGTCACGCGGCGGAGGTGAAGCAGGCTTCAAGTGCTCCACCAATAATAATAATAATAATAATAATAATAATAATAATAATAATAATAATAATAATAATAATAATAATAATAATAATAATAATAATAATAATAATAATAATAATAATAATAATAATAAAAAAAGATGCATTGTTTCCCGTCGATGGGCATGCTGGAATCATTTGTGAACCGCACATGGTCTCACGCGCAGAAGGCATTGCCGCATATGCATAGGCGGAAATGTATGTACAACCATACAACATGACTCGTAAGAGGAGAGAGGCACCGACTGTGGAGTGCAGTGTCTGCCGTACAAACGAAAGACGAAATTATGATATCCACTTTCTATATATGTATATTCAGGCACACCTAAGTGTGGTACTGAGAAGTTCATTACCACGCACTTTGCATTGGTTAGCTGCGATGACACTACCTTTGTGATCATCATTGAAGACTTCAATGTGGGCATTTGAAAACCAGAAAATAAATGGTTCACTGAGTTTGTGCATGAAGAATTTGGTTTGGAGTGCTACACCACTCGAAGTAACTCAATTAACCAACAATGGTCGTGCATAGATTCTACTTTGGCCAAGACATCTGTCTAAGGTTGTAACCGGACCAACCCGTATATATCACAGTAATCACAGTAAGGCTATCGTCACTACGATTACCAAGTGGTGACAGTGACAAGAACTTTATTAGAGTGTCCTGAGGAACTTGATTAGGGGGCACCCGAAGGCTCCCCGATCAAGTTGGTGGCTCCACCCACTACGGGACAGGGAGATGGTGACTCTCCGCGACGTCGCGGGCCCTCTGGACGGCCTGTAGTTGGCTTGTGAAATCCGAGCTCTTCAGCAAGGCGTCCCACTTGGACTCGTTATGAAAGTCGGAGCCCGCGTTGTACGGGCACAGCCAGAGCATGTGGTCGAAGGAGCAGCACGCGTGACCGCATTTGGAGCACGATTGCGGAAAGTTCGGGTCTATCCAACTAAGCGCTCGCGGGGTGAGGTACGATCTCGTCTGTAAAAGCCTGAAAGTAACAGCCTGAGCCCTGTTCAGTTTCGGACTGGGGGGAGGGAATTTTCTCCTGCTTTGTCTGTAATGTGACGTAATTTCATGAAAGGTTGTAAGTTTATCTTTGAAGGGGCAATCCTGCGGGAGAGCCGGACTGCTAGCTCTGGCGCGGTTCGTGAATTCACGCGCCAGGCAGTTGGCCCGCTCGTTAGGGTTGCAACCCGCTCGGTTAGTTGCATCGTCCATGTGTGCCGGGAACCATGCTATGTTGATATGACCTGCAGTTTCTTCTCGCGTATTAATACGAAAGCATCTGTTAACGATGTTGGCTGCGTGTTTACAAACTAGAGCGGACGAGAAAGCCCTGACCGCCGTGCGCGAGTCAGAGAAAATGGACGCCGGGCCTTTTGCGGCTTGAAGAGCCAAGGCTATCGCGGTTTCCTCCGCCTCGTTCGCGTGTTTGGCGTAGATTGATGCGGCGCTGATAAGCGTTCCGCGCGCGTCAACGACCGTGATTGCAAACCTGTCTTCGCTGCCATATTTGGCGGCGTCAACGAAGAATGCATCTGCCCCGTAAGGATCTATTCGTCGAAGGATGGCTCTAGCCGCGCAAGAAAGCTTGGAAGACCCTGAGTAGGTTGTCCTCCTTGAGTCCCCCCCTTTTGCTTGCGATTCTAGTTATGAGTCTTGGTATGTTTTTCGCCTGCGCGCTCAGCTTGTTTAGAGCTTCTGCATTACAGCCTTTGGCGTTGATTAGAAGTCCTAAAATTTTGATGGAGTTCACCTTCGGAATGGGGTGCCCTTCTCGTGTTGTAATTTCGACTGGCAGCGTTTCCAGAGTGGTGAAAATAAATACAAGACCGCTTGTGTAATCCTGTGTGATGTGCTAGAGCTTAGCTGGTCATCCATCTTCACAGAGTGGAATGGCTTCTAATATTTTTTTTCCTTTTTGCGTCGGTTTCGCTTTCAGAAAGTGATAATATTATCACAGTCGGTAATGTTCTCGACGGACGATTTCCCTTGTGCAGTCTGTCGTCGCGACCAGTTGAGTAACCTTGGAATTCAAACTGTCTGTTCCGTCAACCGATCGGACACCTATGCCTTTCCTACGGTCCCTTATTCGTGACGGCAGTGCCCCTCTCGACCTTTTCGCAATCCAGCGGAATAGCGAACATCTATATGGTATATATATGGATATATATACCATAGAGAACCATAGAGCCATAGATTCCATAGATCGGCCGATTTGTTGCAACTGCCGATGCGCTGCAGCCACATTTCCCCTCACTACCGCAATACCTGGACGTCATCCCAATATCAATCTGCGTTCCAACCTTACCACCGGTCACCAGGTACTCGTATAGTACAGGAAGATTCCATAGAGCCATCGAACTCTACTAAGGCGTCCTCATCTACACGGCAGAGTCGTTCACCTTCACCACGACGACCTCTGTCTCACTCACTCCCTGTTTGCAGTTCTCCTTCGCCCATGTACCGGCGCTCTACGGGAAACTGAAGGGTGCAGCTCCTTGGAGTGACGCTGCTAGAACGATCCCGACTGCAATTGCTCTACTGACCTTGCCGACGGATGCGGATTTACTTGATGTGTACGTAGATGGTGTCCCTTCACTGCTCTGCTAGATGCAGGCGCGTGCATCTCTGCGATGAGCGACCAGCTTCGCAGACGGTTCACTAAAGTTTCGCAATTTTCAACTTTGTCTTCTGATATTACGCCATCTCCTGTTGACGTCTTCTTTGCCGGCTGTCTTTCCTCACCTAAAAAACATGGTTGCTCCCGAACTTTCGCCTCACCACGCCGACCAGTTATGCCACCTGCTCTCCTCGTTCAGCGACATTCTTTACTTGGGTCGCCCGTTAGGACAGACCTCTCTCACGACCCACTGTATTGATACCGGTGACGCACACCCTATTCACAAGCGACCATGTCATGGTCCTTGCACAAACGACAAACAATTCAAACGGAGGTCAGGAACATGATCTCGAGAAGTCGTGGAACTGTCATTCAGTCCTTGGGCGTCCAATGTCGTTCTAGTTAAAAGGAAGGACGCCAGCTGGCGCTTCTGCGTGGATTACCAGCGCCTCAACAAAATCACCAAGAAAGGCGTTTATCCTCTACCAGCCGTTGATGACGCCTCCAACTGCCTCCACGGTGCAAAGTACTTTTCTTCCATCCATCTTTGTTCCGGATACTGGCAGATTGCTGTTGACAACATAGATTGAGAGAACATCGCGTTTATAACACCTGATGGCTTATATCATTTCAAAGTCATGCCTTTCAGCTTATGTGATGCTCCAGCTATTTTTTAACGAATGATGGACACACTCTTTCATGACCTCAAGTGGTCCATCTGTATTTGTTACTTAGATGACGCCTTGATTTTTGCTCCTGCATTCGCCACGTACCTGGGGTGCCTCTCGCACATTCTTTCTGCTTTTCTCAATGCTGGCCTTCAAATTCATTCTTCTAAATGCCACTTCGGACGCAGTCAAATTACTATCCTCGGTTATCTTGTTGATTCATCTGTTGCGCGCCCAGACCCGGGCAAAGTTCGTGCCGTACGGATGCTTCCCGTGCCAAATGTGCTAAATATATCCGGAGCTTCGTGGGCCTGTGCTCGTACTTCCGCCGCCGCATGCACAATTTTGCGGAGGTCACCCACCCTCTGCTCTTGTGAAGGCAGACGTTTCATTTTCTTGGGGTCCTGAACAAGCAACTGCCTACTCGGAGTTTATCTCTCTCTTAACATTTCCATTTCTTCTTGCGCACTCCGACCAGACTGCTCCAACAGGAGTCCGCACTGATGCCAGTGGTCATGGAATCGGTGCCTGTTTTTGCGAACGTCAACGACGCCACGACCACGTCATTGCCTGCGCCAGCTGTCTGCTTTCTGCAGATGAGTGCAATTAGTTCATTACTGAACGTGAGTGCTTTGCACTTCTCTAGGCAGTGGCAAAATCTCGCCCTTACCTGTATGGTCGGCCCTTTACATTCACGAAAGACCTCCATGCGCTCTGCTGGCTTTCGTCCCTCAAAGACCCTACCGGTCACCTAGGTCACTGGGCGCTACGCCTACAGGAATACTTGTACACGGTTGCTTGTGCCAGTTTACACCAACATGCCAACTGCTAGTACTACCACCTAGACGATGCTCCTGATGTTCCTGTGTGCTATGCTTCTGCTTCTGCATTTTCGCTATGTGCTTCGCTGACCTCGCTACCGAAGAGTGCTGAGATCCGTTATACGTGGCATCATGTACAAGCTCACATCTAGATCATGTGATCCTTCTCTTGTTGATCCTTCTGTCCAAGCTGTACGATCTACCAACTTTTCGTCACTTCGGGGAATCAGTACGTACGACCGTGTCCGGCAACGATTCTTACGGCCTGGTCTGTACCGATCGGCCCGCCGCTACGTCGCTTCTTGTGAGTTGCGTCAACTACAGAAGAAGCCATCTGTTCTCGCTGATGGTTTACTCCTACCTCTTGGCAATCCTACCGAACCCTTTTATAGCGTTGGTGTAGGACTGTTGGCCCCTTTCCCCACATCTTGCTGATGCAACAAATGGACTGCCGTCGCAACTGATTCTACAACTTGGTTCGGGTTCACCAGAGCCCTTCCAACAGACGTAGCCTACTTCCTCTTGCACAACATCATGTTCACCACGGCGCTTCTCGTCAACTTCTTACCGACAGGGGTCGCTCCTTCCTCTCTACAGTTGTGGTCTACTTGCTCCGCTCCTGTTCTACCAAACATAAACTTCGTACAGCATCCCACCCTCAGACGAACGATCTTAGGGGGCGGCTTATTCGATCAATAACGGACAAGCTCTCCATGTGTGTTTCTGAAAACCATCTTGATTCAGATATTGCTATCACTTTTGTCACATTCGCCTACAATTAATCACGCTACGACACTATAGGTTACTCGCCATTTTATTCCTTGTACGGCCGAGATCCAGTATTGCCTTTTTACAATACTGCCTACTACTCAAGAGCCCGTGTTTCAGTATACCCGCCATGTAATTGCTCGAGCCCAAGAAACATGCCTAGTTGCTCAACGTCGCCTTTGTGCTTCTTAGAAAACGCAGAAAAGCATTTGTGACATTAGTCACCGGGACGCCGATTATGTTCCCAGGGATCTTGTCCTTCGGCGATCTCCCAGCCGCCGCTTCGGCCGCTCGAAAAAACTAATGTCCCGCTATTCCGGCCTTACCGGGTCCTTTGTCAGGTAAGCGACGTAACCTATGATGTCTCTCCGACCGCACCTACTACTCGCTCCATCCAGGCATCCCATGACGCCGTACTTGTCGGCTGCCTAAAACTCTACTAGTCCGTTTCAGCATAAAAATCAGCGGAATGGCGCTTCCATGCCAGGTGGAAATACGTTACACAGTTCTGCACAACGCTGAGGAAGATGAGCAGGAGCTTGGGACTGAAGAAGACAATGCTTCAGAAACTAGACTGCAGTAATTGTCTTTGCCAATTACTGTAAATTACTCCTGATTCTGTAACTTACAAAAAATTAAATTATGGAGCTTTACCTGCCAAAACCACCATCTGATTATGAGGCACGCCATAGTGGAGGACTCAGGAAAATTTCGACCACCTGGGATTCTTCAACGTACACCAAAATCTAAGTACAAGGGTGTTTTCGCATTTTTACCCCCATCGAATTGCGGCCCCCATACTGTAAGTACGCTACCCGTCTTGCTTCTTCTTTCAGCAATAATATTCTAAATCGAACCTAACCGGAAGCTTTAGCTCCTACATGGGAAATGAACAATGGTTTCTTCTCACAATCACTGCACCGAAATTAATTAGTTATGTTGAACTCACAAGAGACCGTTAAAATGAGATTGCAGAAACCATGAATTTTTATTTAACTTCCACTTTTTTAAATTCTGAAAATATGCGAAATTTAAAGAAACGCTACCTGAAGTATACAACCCCGCACCTCACCAACAAAAAATAATGTTGCAATTCTCTAAGCTGCACCTAATATTTCATTTATTGCGGACGAAAATGATATAACATATGCCACCCTTAAGTACACCACTAATTCCTGAATGTGGAATTCGCAAAACCTTGACAAGCATTGTAACAACCTCACATACATCATAAATTCATACGTCAAACTTGCCCGATTGAGCTGCTCCAATATAGAGATGTGATACCAGTTTTTGATGCTAACAAGCGGATTTCTAAACTTCGTACTTCTATTCTTTTTTCAGATTTACTGATTTCCGACGTCTTGTCAATACTTCTATATGGCCTAAATCAAAATTATTTCTGCTGCAATCACTGATTTAACGTTCTCTCTTAAATGCTACACGTTCTCTCTTAAATGCAACAATTCTCATTCAGGTCATTGAGCTGTTTTCGCACAAAATCATGCCTTTTACATGTATTTGAGCGGCCGGCATCGAAGATAGGCCCTAGCTAAAGCTTCCTCTTATTCAATCATTCCGGTTCTACCGGAAACCCACGAAACACAAAGCTGACTATATGGAAGCCCACGGCTGCAGTGGTGTACAAATAATAGGAAAATACAACGAAGGAAACCAAAGGGAAGCTTTGCGGGAGCCATTATCTCGGCCAGACATCTCACACGGAATGCCAACGAGCTGTCTGGCAAGGTGTCTAACAAAATCGTCGATTCATTGCCAGTCGGGCAAGTAGCAGATAAGGCCGATACTTGAGCGCGCTCGTTTTCAAGTACCGAGGTGAAGCAACAGTCTCAGGGTGCGCTTCTTTTTATTATGTTTTCTTTTGTTGTGCGTCATGGCATACGTCACGGCGCGAATTTCAAATCATTAAGGTGGATACGCCACGTGGTGGCGAAAAAGGAAACCAAACGCTTGTCCAGAATTCCTGGGTATGTCTCCAAAGGCTATCAGGGGACACAAGATTGGCGAAAAAGAAATTGAAGTCGCCCCCGAGACAGTTCCTTCAGTAGTTCTGGACGACAGAGTTGAGATAGGTGAAATCCGGAACTATTTCACCGATGATAGCTGGGCCGCGCACACTGCAACAATTACTCAGAAGCGTAATCATAGTTTGTGGACATGTAGTGCACGTCGGCAAAGGGTTCATGATAACGCCACTGGGTGTGACGCGTGCCTGAAGTGGCTGCACTTTAAATGTGTGTCTGTCACATCCACGCCAAAAAGTAAGGTGTGGTTTTGTCGGAATTGTGTGAAATTTTCGAAATTATACAAAGCTTTCTTAATATGGGCGTGTTCAGATTACGCTAATCAAAGTCCCATTACCATTGTTTTGTTTTCTATATAATTTCATATGTGATAGGCGAATATGTTGACACAAAGGAATAATTCTTAGCTCTGCATGAAACGCTATAGTTTTCTTGGGAAAACGTTTTATATGACAAGAAATGGAGCATGCCATTTTTGCGATTTAGCAAAGTTACAAGTCTCGGGCCCTCCTGCATGCACAATTTTTTTTTCATGCTTGAGTATTTTCTAATGTAAGCCTAACAACTTGTATTGTTTCAAACACTACGTAATATTTCATTTGTTGTCTTCTTATTCTGGGAAAAAATCCTAAACATTTCTCCACGAGCTACGCGCTACGATGAAGCCACTTTTCAGCCCAACCTTCACGCAAGATGTATCGAGATTTGATCACTGATCGCTGAGAAAATATTCATGCGCAACAAAAATGTATCGTGTATGCAGGAGGGCCCCAAACATGGAACTTAGCGAAATCGCAACGCTATTCTCCAACTTTGTCATATACGATCATGGTCATGGGACCTCGATCACCGTTCTTATATCAACATGTCCATATATATGTTCGTATTTTTGTCATATGTCAATGTGGTTAAACAGCCGGACCCCGTCTCTGTAGTGTGTTAAAGTGCCGGGCCCCGTCACTGCAGTGCATATGTTAAAGTGCCGGCCCCCGTCACTGTAGTGTAGATGTTAAAGTACCAGGCCCCGTCACTGTAGTGCAGATGTTAAAGTACCGGGACCCGTCACTGTAGTCACTACCTTTACTTTATGTAAGTATGCGTCAGTTGCGACGACGAGTGCCTTCGGCTTCAATCCGTAATTACTTCCGAAACAACCCTCCTCTTGGTTGCGAAAATCCTTCATTTTAGCATCCTAAACAAGTGGACACCGCACAACTTGAGTGATGAACAGGTCGTTGAAGACTGCGCGAGACGTTGCAAACTGGAAGCGCACGCCGTCTGCTACAAATGTCATCTTATAGAACCGTCCGCTCGAGCTCAACGTCACTGCTCAAGGCGCTCCGCCATTGGTTGCCGATCTCTCCGCTCGCGAATTTTTCCAAATGTTGGGATCGTGTTCGCAGCGGCGTGCGCCGCTCGGAAAACAGTGGGCGCGCCCACGCGGCGGACGCCGCGCCGTTTCTGGCCCAAAATCGTTTGCATGTGAAACAGGCTGAAATATACCGCGGAACATGAGCATTTAACAGCACACAAGCAACCATTGTTGCGTGGACGCTATCAAAGCTGTTCAAAAATAATTTCGTTATAGACTTCGGCCCCTACGGCGACCGTGATGTGCCGTCGCGACGATTTTTTTTCTTTTAAATTCTCAGGACGTTTCAACATTATTGCTCAAGTTTCTTCGGACTGTATGTTTATCGGTATTCTCAGCGGGCGATTTCCCGCTGCTTCTCTTTCGTAATCCGGTGCGTTAGTTCATAACACAGACATGACCATATGTGTCATGCCTCTTTTTTAATGCGCTTCTTACCGCTCCCTTTCCATTCCAGTGAACTTGCCAGTATCTAGCATCGACAAGTTCATAGACCAAACCGTCGCTGCATTAGCCGGGCAGCGAACGCGGGCGAGTCTCAGTCTCTTCTACTCACCGAACATCGCAGTCCCAGCGCCGTAGCAGAAATCTTGCTGGCGTCTGTGCTTGCTGCATACCCGAGTTGTAGCCGGTGGCTGTCTGCCGGTTCTAAGTGTTCCGGGTGAAGCTTCACGCAGCTTCTTGTTCTGCGGCTACGTGTGAATAAGGCTGACACTGGGCTCCGTTGCGTATGTCTGGCACTGCGGCACCGAGCAGTAGCCTACCATGCTGCACGCCTCCAAAGGCAGCCACTACCTATCATAGTGATTTCAAATGTTGTCAAGCAGACACCCAAGGCGGGAAAGCCTCACCACTTAATCAGAACCGCAGCGCAGGTGGGACTATAAACTTTCGTTATCAGCTCGCTTCGGCGCTTCCGAACAGCCGACGCGCCCGCTGTGTCCACTGTTAGATACAGAACCGTTTCCTGAGCCTACGTCGAGTTCACCAGACCACATCGAATCGCACCACAGCTAATTAAGGAGCGCAGAAGCACGGATACCACATTCCCGAGGCGCGGCACGTGCAAACAAGTTGGCGGCCCCCACCTTGTGTGCCACAGGTGGAGCTATTCACTGCTTGACTCTTCCCGAAAGTGAAGCGAGAGCCTGGCACTGTTCCAGGTAATTTGGGTCCAAGAGGCAAGACGGTTGTAATGCACCGTGAAACCCTGGCAGCGTCGCCCCCATCCGCCTATTGTAACGGCGCATTGCAAGTCAGCAAGGCAAGACCGCAGGGAGAAGTAAGCCCTCGGACAATTGGGGACCAAGCAGCGACCCTCTCCGCCGGGTGTGACACCATCGCACAGGTGCCTACCATTGGCCGAAAATGACGACACCTGAGCGGGCTCGCCGATTGGCCAAACGTGACGTGTCTTCGAGACACCGAAGGGCTTAAAAAGACACAGGCCGGGAGCGGCAAGAGAGCATTCCTAGAGCATTCCTTGATTCATCTCTTTCGAGCTTCTTGCCACAGGCCGCAGCGTCCAAGTTGCTGCCGGCCCGTAATGACTTTTATGACTGTTAATTTCTCGGTCGTCTCACTGTAAATAATGTAAATAAACCTTCCAAGTTTTTCATCCCAACGTCCCCCTCAACTCCAACACCACGTGATCCCTCATGCCACGTCAAGCCGACTCCAATACGAAGCGGCTTGCCTGACTACCGTGTTTACTCAGGGCTTCTAACGGCGTCGGGAAAACTAATAATATTTTCACTGAATAGCAAAATAAATGTTCAGAAATTGATTCCCCAGCAAAATTCGCCGAGGGCCAACCATCAGGAGGTGCTCAGCGGATCTCTGGTAGGTCGGTATGAAGAGCTTAATTGGACCAAGCTTGGCATGATAATTCACCCGTATTTCGTACCTGTCGGTTCCAAATGTTCTTTCTGTTCAGTTTGGTTTACCTCAGGACATTTATCTTTGCAGTAGTGAAGCGGTGCATAACATTCATGCAGAAAAAGAATGCATCATTTCTAATAGCTTCATTCTTTCATCTACGTATTTGCTTGTGAAACAAGCAATGTGATCTCTTCTAGTGTGTAAACGAGCGGACAAATGCTCTCATTTGTGATCTTAATAATACTTTAGCTGTTGACATGCATTGTAGTTAGGCAGACATCAATCTTACGGAGAGTAACAATATTTATTTACCATGCTGCTTAAGCACCCTAGAACAAACAGTGAACATTTGCTTGTGTTCTGTAGTCACAAACCATTACAATGTATATGTCACACCTTTCCGCATTTTATATTGTAAAATTGTGCTTACTCAATTTCTGATGCAGTCAAAATTTCTGTTCCAGACATGCAGCAATGAGGACGGCACCAGTATAAAGCAACACACTCCGTGCACTAAACAGATGCTGCTGCCTGCTACAACAAGGTCATTGTGTGGATTTTGGCTGCTACTACAAAGTAACGCCTGGTTCAGAAATAAATACGCTTGATATATGCTGTATTGGCTTGCTAGTCTTGAGATACATGTCATTTGTTTGTAGCAGATGATATGAATGTTCGTTCATGTTTACAGTTGAGCATAATTAGTTCGAATATAAAAGAAAACACTACATGAGTTTGAATAATGTCTGCTGTATCTCATGTGTCACTGTTCTGCCCCAACAGAGTCTGTGCCAAGTGCATCTTGGTTATCACAGGAGCCCCCATCTACACCAACAGGAAGGGGCTGGAGCTGAATTCGCAAGCCTTTACACCACGAACAAAGAAGCCATTCCAGAATTATTTGGATGAGATATCAAGTCTACGGACAATTGTGTCAAGTGTGAAAAGAGCCTTCGCCATCATTACACCAGCACGGATATTGGCCGAGTCATCCAGGTACCTAGACAACAAAAATTATTTGTCTTCAGATGTACCCGAGACCTCTGAACAAGCACAGACGACGCTGGCCAAAAGAGCTCCGTCAGCTTGCCCTTCCTTCGTGAGCTTCCTGGCCTTGCCAAATTCCATTAGTGCGAAGTATAATTTTTTTCAATGAATGCAAGCTTTTTCATACCACATTCTTGTTAGAGATCATTCCTCTTCCTCGTACAAACATTAAAGGTCAACCAATTTTTTGCTCATACTTATTACCGGTCACTGTTTAGAAGCATAACATTTCTGTAGCAGTATTTTCTTGTGTACGTTGCCATGTGCAATTCCTCTCCTGAAATAGCTGATGCAGCATTGGCGGATGTCTCTTGCATTAGCCTTTACACTGTGTGCTATGCAGCATTTAACCTTTCTTACTGTTTTTGGCTTTCAGTGCTTGCAAGGTAGAGCGGCTTCTTTCTTGAATGCAAGCTTTCTCATTGCCATATTTATTTCCTAGTCTCATTCAGGATTCCTATTCTTGCTCGACAGCCTGTGTTCTTGCGCAAGCTACATTGAAGTGATTGATTGCAGAATCTGGTTTCACTGCTGTCTGACTTGGTACTTGTCACTGTCTTACGTTTCTCGTATGTGGGAGCCTGGTCAGTTGCATTGGGAAACAGTCTCTAGGGGCAAGCACCTGCTCCTATAGTCCGCACAGTGACATAGACTGCGAACTGACACACACCGTGGTTGGTGCTCCCCGTTCCGTCCTTTCCTGCTGCGGCTGTGTGCAAATTTTGCTTGGCAAATCATGGACTTCCTCGGCCATGATTTGGCATCAACAGAGACTCTCATACATGATCACATGGTTCTAAGTGTATGAAGTTGATATCCACATCTGTGGAAAGGCCTGCAAAAGTGGCTGCAAAATGGTGATGCCCACAAAACCGACCATGTCCATATTTAGAGAATGTGGGGCACCAAGTATGAGTTACACATTAGTGGTATGCGAAAGAACAAAAAGAAATGTGCAGGTTGGAACAGAGGCAACGCTAAAATGCCGGGCACTTCACGTGACTGTGTTGGCTGCGGCAGCAGATGCTTGCATCACCCGATTGCTTCTCAATGGAAGTTGCTCATCTTCAACGGCGACTGTCGGTGGAAACACGTGGGACACACTGTCCAATCTGCTTGCGCTGCTGGTTGTTGCTTGTTACCAGACTACCATGTGCGACGAAGGCAAGCACTATGCCTACAGACGGACGGTTGAAGGTGCCGCAAGCGACCCGTGTGCGAGTATGCTCACTGTTGTCATCGTAGGTGGATCGTAGTCAATGTATAGTGTATAGTGCCAATCTATAGATTGTGGGGACCCCTTTTGGACCCCTGTCTCCTGTTCACGCGCGACTTGGGCCATTTGCCCGCGCGATCGCTGGGGACACGCAGTTCCAAGCCTTATTTTGGATAGCGTACAATCACCGCAGCCGCTGGCGCCGGCGCGACGCGGAGCCTGCTGAATGCGCTCACAGCTCACGTTACGCCGCGCGTAAGAACAGTGCCTGAGGAGCGGGCCCCTCTCGCCCTCTTTTCGGCTTCTCTCTCCTTCAGCATCGGAGGTGTGCGGGCGCTTTCGCCCGGAGAGATTGACTTTCGGTGCTCTTGGCTGTCGGACGTGCGGACCCTCTTAGTCCCGCGCCCCTCTGAGCAAGGCGGCCCCCTTTTGTGTGGCGAACCTGCTCGGAAGAGCCAGCGTGGCGGAGCAGACTTCCCGGGAGCTTTCACCCGTAGTCTGCGACTGCCACTCCAGTGCTGTATTCCTGTACTCGCATTTTGTACATAGCAGGGAATAAACCCCCATTCGTTGGTGCCATGGCTGGGGTCGTCTCTATGCCTTGCCGGTGAGTCAGCGAACCCGCCGCGGCGCCCCTTTGCGTGCGCTGCGGAGTGGGGACGAGCTACGTGTCTCTTTAGACCTTAGCTAGCCGGGTACGGGCACGTTAGCCCGAAGCCCCACAAGATTGAGCGTCATGGTAGAGTATGCTGAAGTGATTTTATTGCAGAGTCTTGCTTCTATGCTGTCCCACTTGGTCATGGTTGATGTGTTACATTTCTCAGATGTGGCAGCCTTGTCGTTTGGGCAATGACCTCTTGCGGTAAGCATGTGCTCCTGCAGTCCGCACAGCGACACAGACTCCCTGTTTACATGTGGGTAAACACATGTGGGTAAAGTGTGCTTGTGGCCTTCTTCGGCCGCTATTTCGCATGAACAGAGACTATCATAGAGGATATACATGGTTTGAAGTGTATGAAGTTGATATCCACATGGGTGGAAAGGCCTGCAAAAGTGGCTGCAAAATGGTGATTCCCACAAAATAGACCATGTGCATATTGAGAGCAGGTGGGGCACCAAGTGTGAGCGACACATTAGCGGCCACTGAAAGAACAAAAAAGAATGTGCAGGTATGAAAGGAGGTAATGCTAGAATGCCGGGTAATTCATGTTGCTGTGTTAGCTATGGCAGCAGGTGCCTGCGTCACCCGATTGATTAGCAGTGCAAGTTACGGCAACTGTCAATGCAAACATGTGGGGCACTGTCCAATCTGCTTGTGCTGCCGGTTGTCACTCATTACTAGACTGCCATGTGCGACGTAGGCAAGCACTGTGCCTGAGGTCGGATAGCTGAACGTGCTGTAAGCGACCTGTAGTGTGTGAATGCCCACTGTTGTCATGTGGGTCTTAGCCAATGTACAGTGTATTGTCTGAACCTTACGCGGTGATGGAATGCCCACTCTCATTTGATAATCATCACCGTGTTATGTTTCAAGGATGTGGCGACCTGGTCAGCTGCATGGCCAACAGTCTCTCGAGGTAACCATCTGCTCCTGCAGTCCACACAGCGACAAAGACTCCCAATTTACGTGCACCGTAATTGGTGCTCTCCCCGTTCGACCTTTCCTGCTGCAGCAGCAGGCAAATTATGCTTGTGGGCCTTCATCGGCCGTGATGTGGCGTGAACGAACACGTGATTACATGGTCCGAAGTGTATGAAGTTGATAGCCAAATGGTTGGAAAGGCCTGCAAAAGTGGCTGCAAAATGGTGATGCCCATGTTGAGAACGTGAGGCACCAAGTATGAGTTACACATTACCAGCCCCCGAAAGAACAAAAAGAAACATGCAGGTTGGAAAGGAGGTAACGCTAAAATGCCGGGTAGTCCATGTCCAACGCAAGTGTCCAGGCCCCCGCATCCGACCACAACAACATAGCGACCACAACCAAGTGGGGCAGCAAAACCAGATTCTGCAATCAATCACTTCAGTGCAGCTTGTGCAAAGACCCAGGCTATCGAGGAAGAGGAGCAATCATCAACAAGTCTAGGAATATGGAAAATGAGAAAGCTTGCATTCAAGAGAGAAGCCACTCTGCTCTGCAAACATTGAAGGCTAAAAACATCAAGAAAAGTAAAGTGGTTCATAGCACAGGGTGCGTAGGTTAATGCAAGACGCATGCCGACGCTGCATCAGCTATTTCAGGAGAGGAATTGTGCACAACAACATACACTAGGAGATACTGCTACAGATATGGTACGCTACCAGATTGGTATTAAGTATCACCGAAGAACCGGTTGACCTTTATGTTTGGATGAGGATGAATGATCTCTAATGAGAATGTAAATAGAAAAAAAATTACACTTGGCACAAATGGAATTGACATGGCCAGGAAGCTGACTAAGAGTAAACTGACAGAACTCTTTTGGTCACGAACTATTTTGGCCAGCGTTGTCAGTGCTTGGTCAGAAGTTGCAGGTGCATCTGAACACGAAGAATTTCTAGAAAGTCCTTTTTGAGTTACCTGGATGACTTAGCCAAATGTCTGTGCTGGTGGAATGGTGGCTGAAGCTCTTTTCAGTCTTGACACAGTCCTCTGCAGACTTTCTTCAGACTTCTGCAGACTTTTTTTCTGTTTGCGCTTCTTTGTTCATTGTGTAAAAGCCTTGCAAATTTGGCTCCAGCCCCTTCCTGTTGGTGTAGATGGGAGCTCCTGTGATGACCAAGATGTGCTTGGCATAGACTCTGTTGGGGCAGAACAGTGACACATGAGATACAGCACAGATTAGCCAAACTCACGCAGTGTTTTCTTTTATGTTCGAACCAATTATACTGAAACATAAATTTGAAAGAACATTCATATCTGCTGCAAACAAATGACATGTATCTCAACACTAGGAAGCCAATACAGCATATATCAAGCATTATTTATTTCTGAACCAGGTGTTGTTTAACTTGGAGTAGCAGCCAAAGACCACACAATGACCTTGTTGTAGCAGGCAGCAGCTTCTGTTTAGTGCGTGGAGTGTGTTGCTTTATACTGGTGCCGTCCTCATTACTGCATGTCTGGAACAGAAATTTTGACTGCATTAGAAATTGAAAAAGCTCAATTTTGCAATATGAAATGCAATAAGGTGTGACATATATATTGTAATGGTTTGCGACTACAGAACACATGGAAATGTACACTGTCTGTTCTAGGGTGCTTAAGCAGCATGTTAAATAAATATTGCTATTATTGTCCATAAAATTGATGTCTGCCTAACTACAATGCAAAGATACTGCTACAGATAGGTGTATTTCCTAAAAATCAAGTTGTTGAAGTTAGCACATTGTGGTGTTGTCTCCCTTCCGTCCTTGTTTGCTGGCACTAAATATGCTTTCAGTTTACCAACACGCCCAACAAATGGCAATACAATACATGTCAACAGCTGAAGTATTATTAAAATCACAAATGAGAACATTTATGCGCTCATTTATACACTAGAAGAGATCACACTGCTGGTTCTACAAGCAAATGCCAACTGTTTAATACATTAAATTCTGTACTTTCACTTCATTTTACCAAAGGATTATTCGGTTTTGTGGACGAAAGAAGTTGCCGGCGGACTCGAAAAACAGCTTTATGTGTATATTGATAAGGCTACTCAGTCACCTATGGCCACGGCTACAATGAGATGAAAAATGCGATGCGCGTTCCGATATCGGTCTCTTTCTTTTCTGATTGTGTGTGTATGACAACAGCCTTGCAAGCAAAGGTTTATTTAGGAAACAGCAACGGTGGATGACTGCATATATGTAATGCAGAATCTAGTTCGTTAACATGTCTCCGCCTGTAAGTTAATGAGACGAATACTATGTAACGGTTCAAGCAGCGGTGTTAAATGACTCACCATTATTGCCGTTGTCAGCCGCTGCAGAATCCAGTAAGCACCCGAAGTAATTCTACTATGCTGATTTTATTAGCAGCACCGTGCGCTCGATTTTTTCGCCCTCTGTGGCCATTTTTTTAACTTGAGAGTGTGCTACCCATAGTTTGTACAAAAATTTTTGTAGGAAACTCTATGGCGATACCCCTGGTCGGATCAGGCAGCATTAACGGGGAAGGAACTGGCAAGAGGCGGGCGCGTAGGTGGTGGCTGTTTGGGGTAGCTTTTGACGGGAAGAAGCGTTGCAATGGATCGGCGCAGTTCGCATGCTTTCTATGGCACTGCGCTTGTTCGTGAGAAATGAACATTTCCAGCCTGCTGATTTTCATCTCCTACAAACCTTCACATTTACACCTAAGTCACACATATCGTCTACGCTATTAGATTAAAAAGACGGTGCCGAATACAACAACACACGAAGAAGGGGACACGAGACAAGCACGTAGTCTCGTGTCCCCTTCTTCGTGTGTTGTTGTATTCGGCGCCGTCTTTGCAATCATGTTTAACCAACTAGCCCACCAACACATGCTCAGTGACGCTATTAGAGCTTATCTTTTGTAGCGTTAATGTGGAAGGAGAGCGCATAAAGCTGTGTTTCTTTGTTTGGAGAGCTCTTCTGTGCTTTTCGATATGTTGAAATTGACATGTTGGTAGCGCGGCCTAAATTCGATGCCTTGTAGTCTTTGTAGCTGCACTTAAAGGGCCCCTGAAACGGTTCGGGCAAATTTTGTAGACGCGTAGGGTACAGCTTAAGTAGAATGCTCGCACCACAATATAAGTGAAGCATTACGTATTAATGGAACTACTAGTGATTACAAGTTACCCTCCTCCCTAGCCATGCTTTTCCTCCTCAACTCGTTCGCCGATCGCTCGGCGCTAAGCTCCGCCTTCACTGGTTCTGCATCACGATGCGACGTCACATCGTCCACTTCCGGTTGTTTTGGAGTCCGCCCACACAAAACCTCTCCGCTAGTTGCTTCGCCACCGACCCCAAGCGAGAGCTATCGAAGCAGTGTGCGTTGCGAGCATTCTGTCACAGAAAGTTGAACGTCTCTCGTATTCTGGTAAGCACACACTGGCTGAACGTTTCGACGGAACGGTGGAGGCATAAACTCAAGCTGATGAAGAAACTTTAGTGTAGACGTTTGTGAGCTGCCTGATCGGTCTCCACGGTCCAGCCACCCGTGGCGCAGAGCTTAACCAGCCAAAGAAAGAGCCAATATTGCTCTAAGTGTAAAACATTCTAAACATTTACAAAAACAATGTGTTAACGATTACACTCCTGTGACAAATTTACACCAGCAGCAAAGAAGAATACATTTTGTTACTGCTACCGTGTCTGGTTGAGCTTTATGCCACCAGGTGGCTGCACCGTGCAGACCAGTCACATTTGCGCTTCTGTTCATTCCATGAAACGACATGCAAGGGGACATGGCCAGGCCCAGTCCCCTTGCGCTTGCGTTTACCCTAATGCCGGAATCGCGAAACACTACGGCGTTAGTAATCTTCCGGTGTAAATTGACGGCCGCAATCGCACAAATCCTGGCGCCGATCGGATAGCGGCAGTCTGATGCGCAGCAGCCAGACCGCTCGTCTACTGGCTTAGCAGAGGGACACGATGTCGCAGCTTGACATATTGCCAGTTGCTATGTTTGCAGTCCACAACGTAACAAAGTCAAATCATAGCGCTCGCGAAAATACAGACCGACACTGACGGCGGAGCTCTCGTCAAAGACGGAGCACATTGTAACACAAGCAGATGACACTTGCTGTGTGCCGGAAGTGCTTAAGTGCACTGAAAAATTGTTCTTGTGCATTCCCTTTATGTTATTCTTTCTATACAAACAAATTAATAACATTCCAATTATTACGAACATCATTTGTTTACCATAAAGTTGGAAAAATTATCGATGACGCGCCCTGGTCAGCCAATCGGATAGCTCGCCCCACTGATGTCATATAGGTGATTTGCATCATATGGGTAGGGGCGGCTTAAAATTACGCCACGCAGTGTGCTGCAATCGGCAGCGATGTGCATATTTAAAACCTTATAATAAATTACACGCTTTACGCGGAGAACTTACATGCGTCAATTAATGATCAGGAGGACCTACTCTAACGACTCAGTACATTTGTATAAAATCGTCAAAACTGTTTCAGGGTCCCTTTAATGTGCAAGAGTTCGCATGCCAAAGCTAGTCGTGCAAGCGAATTAAGACGATGTGGGTGCATTATGATATGCATGAAGCACCGATGTGTGCATGCAGTGTCCGTAGCATACTTTATATACCGTGCGCACGATGTAAGTCCGTTGCAGTCGTGGTGACCCGCGCAACATAATTTGAAGGCGAAATTCGCCTCGCTGGCGTAACACTTTTGCGACGCTTATTTTGAGGCTAAATAACGTGAGACTGCGTTTGCATGTGCGATACGTATTTAGTGGTTGTCATGAAAAAGTCGTGGCTTTGTCAGAACATGTTCAGAAGTACAATGTTTATGAGTTATTGTGAGGCCACAAAGCATCTGGTCCAATATTCACCACTTAAGCAATAGTTACACATGTCCCATTTCTGAAACTTAGGTAGTACATGTCTACATTTCAGATACCAGCTAGAGCAGGACCATAGCAGAATCAGTCAATTGTGACCTGGCTACACATTTTCAAGTACCCATACAAGACTGTTGTTAATTCACATTTTATTTTTGGCACAACCACCGATCTACCATCGCAGCATTCCACAACAAAGTATTTTAATTTCGGTTGTTTGTATCTAAATAGTTCAATAAAATTCAACAAAAAATGAACTGTAGTGATAATTTGTAATGAATTAAATAGCAAATTATACAGGGTGTATATTCTTACGTCATTTTTTAAAGATTACTGTTGCGGGTAGCAGCATTTCGCTTCTTCATCTGGGGTTACATTTAACAGGTGGACATTACTTTCGAAATGAGTAGTAGTGAATAAGTTGCTAACTGACAAAATCGTGCCAATTCTCCTTTTCATTAATAATTTTAGTGCGCATGTTGCAATGATGGAAATGAGTCCGTTAACATGCAGGACCTTTTCAGTTGGAACCAACCAGTTTCAAGATAGTATACGTCCAAGCATACGGCAAAAATGCATTGGTGTCACAGCTATTTTCTTGCTGCACTGCAAATATATGCAATTCTCGAGGAAAGTATCAGGACACCGACTCTGACTTCGTACTGGGGGCGAGCTCCACCACTGGAAAAGCTGCCGCCACCGTCGGTGTGACGTGGAATGAGGGATCACGTGGATACAGTGGCCGCGTCGGCTGCTTCGGAAGCGCCGAAGCGAGCTGAAAACGAAAGTAAAGTCCCTCCTGCGCCGCGGTTCTAATTAAGTGGCGAGGCTTTACCGCCTTGGGTGTCTGCTTGACAACATTTTAAAGTACTATAATATGTATTGGCTGCCTTTGGAGGCGTGCAGCGTGGTAGGCTACAGCTCGGTGCCGCAGTGCCGGGCGTTTGCAACGGAGCCCGGTGTCAGCCTTATTCACACATAGCGGCAGGGCAAGGAGCTGCGTGAAGCTTGGCTGGCGAAACTTAGAACCGGCAGACAGCCATCGGCTACAACTCGGGTATGCAGCAAGCACAGGTGCGAGGAATATTTCTGCTACGGCGCCGGGACTGCGCGATGTTCGGTAAGTAGCAGAAAACGCGCACTGAGGCGCTTGTCCGCGTCCGCTGCCCGGCTAATGTCATGACGCTTTATTATGTCTATGAACTTGTTGATACTAGATTCTGGCAAGTTCACTAGAATGGAAAGGGAGCGGCAAAAAGCGCATTAAAAAAAGGCATGGCACATATGGTCCTGTCTGTGTTATGAATTAATGTACTGGATTACGAAAAAGAAGCAGAGGGAAATCGCACGCTGAGAAGACCGATAAACATACAGTGCGACGCAACTTGAGAAATAATATTGAAAAAGAATTTTGAAGACAAGAAAAGATTGAATTGTCACGACAGCTCATCACGGGCGTCGAAGTCTTAACAACGAAATTATTTTTTAACAGTTCTGATAACGTTCACGCAACAATGGTTGCTTGGTTGCTGTCAAATGCTCATATGCTGCGGCCTGAAGCTCACGGCACGGTGCGAAAATGCGCTCACAGCGAAAGCAAAACATCGTGCACGGACATGCATGCAGACACGCAGTCAGTCGTTGCGAACCCGTGCGATCGCTGCATTGAGGCTTCATTTTGTTATGCTCCATTTGGTTATACAGACAGCCCACTATAAGAACATATTTCACATAGTTTACTCTCAGCGCTTGCCTACTTTTCAAGCAAGAAGCCGGTTCGGGAGACTCCACCGCGGCGACCGCGCGTAGTGGCGTTCACTCTACGTATTCGGTAAAGAGATAGCATCTGTAAACGATTCTGTGCTTTCATTTGCCCAATATTAGTATATCGGCAGTCAAAAACTTTCGTCATTTTGAGAGTACCTACGTAAATGTCCGGGACGGCTGCCGCGTGGTGCTTTTATTGAGCGCTGCAAGCGAAACCTATGAGGTGCGCGCTGTGTGTTCCCTCATACCACGCAAGGGAGGCGCTTGCAACAGATGGCGACTCCGTAACTCCTCGCCGCCAATATTTTGAAATTGGTGCTAGTTACGACTGAATAGGTCCAGCACGTTGACGGCCTCTAATTCCGCCATTACAGCATGTGTCGTAACGCGATAAATTAAAATTATAGTTAGCGTGATTTTTTCAATTAAATTCTTCTGCACTTGCAGCTTATCTAGAATGTAATGTCCATCACTTAAGGTGTAGGAACAGAAGGCCCATAAAGAATTGCCATTTATTTATCAGGTCACTGCGTTGATGTCGCGGCTACCATTGTCAAGCTTATATGCCTGATGGTACTAGTAAAATCTCGTTCCCCCGCGGGGCTCCACAAGTATTGTCCACTACACGGCTCCACACCCCCTAGCGATGAAGGCACTGCCATTGAGTGGTTTAAGAAAGGGCACTGCCAGTCTAGATGAGCTTGCTTCAAGCGGTCGGTTGAAACTGTCTCTTCACGTCCGCTGACAAGAATTGTGGAAAACTTGACGTCACACTTGAGGAATTGGAAGGGACTGTGGTAAGGAGTTTGTAAAGGAGCGCGAGTAGCATCGTGATGGATAAATACGCGACTGCTATGAAGAGGGGCTCGTAAACACTTCTGCGGTCATTACGAAGCAGCGGTGGTATAACAGTGGCCATTTTAATGCGAAGGCGATCGGCGTAAGACTGTAGGTCAGCAGATGACGGTTCTGAGGCGAAAGAGCTCATCGGGTATGCGAAGTGTTGTGCCGGAAACGAGTTCTGCTGAGGAATACTGTGCATCTGCTTTCAGAGCTGTGCAAGGACCTAGCAGAACCAAAGGCAGGCGCTCTGTCTATGGAATCATGGAGTCATGGGCACAAAGTGCTGCTTTCTGTTGACAGCAGAAGCGTTCTACCATGTCATTGGAACTTGGGTGATAAAGCTGTTGTTTGTATGTGCATTACACCCAGAAGACGGGAGAGATCTTGAAAGAGGGACGAGCCAAATCATCTTCCTCTGTCTATCGTCATGGTGTGTGGTACACCATAACGAGAAATCCAGGTAGTTAAGATGGCCTGAACTACAGACTCTGCAGTAATGCGAGAGAGTGGCATTGCTTCAGGTCACCGTGCGAAGTGGTCGATACGAATTAGTATGTATCGTTGGTTCAAGGACGGTGGTAGCGGACCAACGATATCGATGTGAACATGGCCGAAACGAACGTCTGGTGGTGGAAAATGACAAGCCGCACTCATAGTGTGTCGCCTGACTTTGGCGCGCTGGCATTGTATGCATGCCCAAGCCCAGCTACGTACGTCAGCGTTCATACGTGGCCACAGATAGAGGGAAGTGGTGAGACCTTGTGTGGCACATACTCCAGGGTGCGATACGGAGTGTAGTGCGTCAAAAACTTGCTACCGAAATTGTTGTGGAACGTACGGTCGAGGACGACCCGTAGAGATGTCGCACATCCCTGTGACGTTGCAGCCAGGCAGTAAGATATCTTCAAAGCACAGAGAATCGTATCAGTTTGAAGTTCACGGTCTGTGCGTTGAGCGGTAGCGAGGCGGACGAAGTCAATGCCGGAACAATTTACTTGGCTTGCATTTATATGGATCCGTGACAGAGCATCAGCAACGGGATTATCGGCACCACTGATATGCCGAATATTAGTAGTTAATTCGGAGATATATGCAAGCTGGCGAATTTCGCATGCAAGGTGCAAGGAACTGTTGCAGGTAATATCATAAATGAGTGGTTTGTGGTAAGTGAGAATAAAGAATTGACGACCTTCGAAGTTTTGACGGAAGTGGCAAACTGCGAGGTAGAGTCCTAGCAATTCGCGACTGCAAGTGCTGTACTGGTTTTCTTGCGGTGTCAGCTTCCTTGAAAAGAAAGATATAGGCTGCCATGTCTTGCCAACTAGCTGTTGAAACACGGCACCAACAGCTATGTCAGAGGCATCTACCATAACGGGCATTGGAGCATCTGGTTGCAGGTGTGCCAGTATAATGGTAGCAAGCTTAAGGGCGTTCTTGGCAGAGATAAAAACAGATTCAGTAGCATTAGCCCACGATATAGGTGTGCTAGCTCATGTTGTGCCAGAGAGTAGAATGTGCAGAAGCTGCAAAATTGATGCACAACGAGGAATGAAACAGCAATAGTAACTGACGAGGCCTAGAAATACCTGTAGTTGCTTGGTGGAAGACGGACAAGGGAAATCTCCAATGGCTCGGACATGGAATGGGACAGCTTGGAGGCCATGCTCGTCTACTCGATGGCCCAGGAAATCGAGAAAAGCAACGCCAAACTCACTCTTCGAGATGTCTACAACCAGGGCATATTGAGGGAGGCATCCAAACACGTTGCGTAGGTAAGATTCGTCCTCCACAGCAGAGCGACTGAATACAAGAATGTCGTCTAAATATACGAAGCAACAAGTCCGGCCATGGAGAACTTGATCGATGAACCGTTGAAATGTTTGAGCGGCATTATGGAGGCTGAATGGCATGTGCACGTATTCAAACATGCCAAAAGGGGCAATGATCTCGGTTTTAGGAATGTCGGAAGGCTCAACAGGAATCTGGTGGTACGCTTTTACTAGATCCACCTTGCTAAATATGCAGAGATCATGAAGCAATGCAGTGAAATCATGGATGTGGAGTATAGGGTACCTATTGGGGAATTGCCACTTTGTTTAAGGCGCAGTAACCACCACACGGCCGCCAATCACCCTTCTTCTAGGGCACCATGTGTAAAGCTGATAGCCAAGGGCTAGCGGAAGGACAAACGAAGCCCAACTCAAGCATGTGTTCGAATTCTTGCTTTGTAATTTTCAGACGGTCTCGTGCTAAGCGGCCAGGTCGGGTGTATACTGGTGGTCCTTTAGTCACAATGTGGTGCGTGGCGTTGTGCACTATTGGACGATCTGGCGAGACTGGTTCGAACAGCTCTGGAAATTCCAGCAGGATGGTAGACCACGGTTTCAGCACCTGGGTGTGTGCTTGTACGAGATGCAAAGGTGGTGCAGACGTGGTGATGCCTAGGTATGTTGAGGAGTCAAGAAAGGTGGCAGTGGCGAAGGTCGATGAGAAGGTTAAACTTCTACAGGAAGTAACTTGGTAGATGTATACAGTCGTGATGTGGCATCACGTCCAAGGTCACCAACTTGTGGGAACAGAAGGCCCACAAAGAACTGCCATTTATTCATCAGGTGACTGCATTGATGTCGCGGCTACCATTGTCGAGCCTTTAAGCCTGATGGCACTAGTTCAGTCTCTTCTTTTTCCACCGCGGGGCTTTACAAGTACTACGAACGTAACCCTGTTGAAGGAGCAGAACACGCTGGTATCTGCGACTAAAGGCCTTAAGAAATCGATACAAGAGAAAGCGCCCGTTATACGTGACTCAAAAAAGAAAAAGAAGAAAACCTAAAGCTGAATCCGACAAAAGAACGCTGGCCGCGGACAAGCCATGCTGTTGCCGTCATGGGGAAGTCGCCGGCCCGTGTCAGCCCAACGCAGTCATGATAGTTCAACCGGTGGTCATGACGACCGCCTGCCAGGGGTCGGCAAATTGGCTGGCCACGTGCAATAACGAAGCTTGGCCCGACCCAGATGGCCGAAATCGGGCCGTCTACTATTTACTTGTGTCAGCCCGATCTTCTGTCGAGCTCTTTTCTTTCTTTCTTTTTTTTGCTTGGGATTCAGCCGAAGAACTTGGGCGCTTTATTACGAGCTGCGGACGCATCGCAAATGCTCTCCGGCCTCGGATAGACGGTCGGTGAGCTAGGCTTACACCGTCTCCTAGCGATCGCAAGTTCGTCTGGCATGCTCGTTCACTTCGGTCGGCGCCAATGAAATCAAATGTATTGCAATTTAAGCGTGACATAAATGTGTACACGTTGTGCCGACTAACATTGAGCTTCATTATACGAGCTGCAAGCGATCGTGTCGCAAGCGCCACTAGTGTCAGATTCGACGGCCAAGCAAGCTATGCCTGCCAGCTCCTAGCCATTGGCGGCTGTCAGCAGAGCTGACACAACGAATGTGGCCTTGCCGAAACACGTCTACGGCATTCGCATAGACGTGTTTACATTGTCGTTTGTTTAAAACGAAAGAGCTGAGCAAATACGTTTGCTTTCACTTTCTGTGCGAAGCTACGCAGCATTCCGAGCTTCCACACAGGGACGCCGGTTCTGGACGGAGCTACGCGCCGCTCGCTTATTCGTACTATGTGTCCTGAATCGTCATATGCAGAAAGCCGGACACGATGCTCTGTACGAGCGATCGCACGCAAAATTGCCCCATGTGCCTCGCGCTTAAATCAGTGAGACTGACAGTGTTCTTTGAAAACTTCATAATAATTAATTTCGTGTTATTTATTAGAAGTTGGGTGGAGTTTTATTAGACGAGAAAATAAAGATCAAAGTCTCACTTGAATTTCGCGCCGAAACTCCAGTGCCGGTACATCAGTGTGACGTAACGAATTAAGAAGTTTCTCGCACTTTGGCTGCTGTAGCTCGGTACGAGTTCTTGAAACTTGCCAAGTTCAGTTTTGGCTCTTTCAGAACACAGTGTAATCAATTTTTAGTGATATAGTGTTGACTAAGCAAATGCCTTCACAAATCGTGACGTCACGATGAGCTGTCGAGGAGCTTGAGATTGCTGTCACAGAGTGCTGGTTGTGCATCGTTTTTCGTCTGTCTCGATGGAGCAATGGAGTGAGTTCGCTGTCTGGAGCCATGCAAACTGAGGCAGCGGCTGAAAGTAGGCATTTTGAGCAGAGATGGCTTGTGTTACACATATTCCCTGTCCCCTAAACTTCACCAAGACAGATGCTGTGGCTAGAGGGATCGCAATTGCGGTCACCATTGCTGTCAGGTGTGCTGACCAGTCAACTTCGCATTAACCGGTGAAAGCCAAGATGGAAAGAAAAAACTTCGGGCCCGTAGAAATGTATGGGTGCTGGCCGGGGCCTTACGTCGAGATCGAATTACCTGGGATCAAATTAATTAACATACAACAGTTGTTGAAATCAAGTGTGCCAAGCACTGCAAACACACAACACTGTTTCTATGTCACAAGAGAATATGCTGCTTTACACCAAACGTGATTTCAATTTATATAACACCTTTATTGACTAGAGAACTTCTTATGTGAATTTATAAAACAGGTATATGTTAACGATAAAAAATGTTAACTTTTCATAACTCTATGCTTAAGATATCCCCATAACGCTTAGCTACCTGTCGCTAACACAAGAAATTATTATCTTCTGACAATGTACACACACAAGGGAATGGCACACAAAATTACATTGATGCAGCATGGCTACCCACCACAATCACCTGCACTGCTCATCAAAACAATGTGGATGGAGAACATCCACAGCAGCTCAGGTTATACTGGCCCCATTAGCACCATTGGAATCACTTTCACTTTAGCTTTCCATACTTGTCGTGTTCTCATATCTATTCAAAAACATTGCAGTGTAGCTGCCAACTTTGCCTATTGAGCATACAGGTGCTATTTTGCACAAGGCTGTAGGTTTCATAGGGCAATATTTGCCATAGATGTGACAATTGCTAGTTCACCCGTGGCAACACTAGTTAGGCTTAAACTACATGGCCAACTTCTAAACTAGGCAGCTATCAGCAGTGGAGCATGAGAGCTGCTAGGTAATGCAGTGCCTTTTCTCAGCTGCCTCTCCCATGGTTCTTAGCAACTGAGCACTGTTGGTGCTGGCCTTGGAGCAGCCACAGCAGCAGGCCTGGGTAGCACGCACCTGCAATGTGGGTGCACATCATCTTCAGATTACAAATCCACATGCAAAAGCCACTTGTGCAAAAAAACGGGAAGTGGACCTTTTAAACAGAAATATCTTCGACAGATTCTCTGGAGAGAAGATGTAACAAAATGTGATCACAAGGTTGACCGGCGAGAATGGTCAAGAGCATTTTAGAGCAAATTCAGAAGCAGCTGTCTTCACTGGAGGTTTTACCACTCGATGCAGTTGTCAGGCTTCATATACAGTATAACAACCAATAAGCTAGGTGCTGGTTTAGGTTTCAGTTCTGTTCAGGTGGAGTTCACATAAACAGCATTATGTTAAACAAGCTTGTTAAGGCAGCAGTCCCATGGCGGCCATGTTGAACAGGGTAGTAGTTTGACCACCAGTTTTTCAAGAAAAGAAATGTGCTGCTTTCTTGTATTTAACGTTAAGTAATGCAAATGAATTTGACATCCTCCAGTGTTCTACATCTGCAGGCTTGGAGTGACACCTGACACCAGTAAAATATGCTAAGAGCGAGTGGGGCTATACTAATCCAGGTACAACCAAATTAGGAAGGCCCACTAAGCTTGAACAAAGACACTCCCTCACCAGAACAGGAATTGGTCTCCCTGGTGCAGTATTCTGCCACTACCTCCCTGATGATTCCTACAATTAACCCATGGCCCTTAGTCCCCTGCAGCTGCAGAGCACCTGGCCAAGGCAGCAGTCAGACCTGTAACGCAGCAAAGGGTGCTAAGAATCTCTGGGTCTGGACAGGCCACCAATGAAAACTGACCCTGCCAATCTTTAACAGTCGAACTCTGTCGAGTAAGGCTCTTTGAGGAACTATCAGACGTTGTTTGGGATATCATCGGCTTTAGTGAGATTAGAACAGGTGATGCTTACACACTGCTGAAAAACAGCCATGTCCTCTGCTATAGAGGTCTCCCAGATAAGAAGCAATAAGGAGTAGGATTCCTAATCCATAAGGACACAGCGGGCAACATTGACGAATTCTACAGCATTAATGAGAGGGTAGCAGTAGTTGTAATCAAACTTAATAAGAGGTATAGATTAAAGGTATTACTCAGTATACTGTAGTAATGGGCGACCTCAATGCAAAAGTGAGGAAAAAGCAGGCTGGTGAACAAACAATTGGCAACTATGGTGTTGATTCTAGAAATGCGAGAGATGCTGGTAGAATTTGCAGAAAGGAATAAGCTGACAATAATGAACACCTTTTTCAGGAAGCATAGCAACAGAAAGGTAACCGAGAAATACGCAGAGTACGATCAGTCTCTCTATATGGCTCTCATAGATTACGAAAAGCCATTTAATTCAGTAGAGATACCAGCAATCATAGAGGCATTGCGTAATCAAGGAGTATGGATCGCTTACGTAAATACCTTGGAAAATATCTACAGAGATTCCACAGCTACCCTAATTCTACACAAGTAGGAAAATACCTACAAAGAAAGGGATCAGACAGGGAGACACAATCTCTCCAATGCTATTCACTGCGTGTTTGGAAGAAGTATTCAAGCTACTAAACTGGGAAGGCTTAGAAGTAAGGATCAACGGCGGATACCTCAGCAACCTTCGCTTTGCCGATGACATTGTTCTATTCAGCAACACTGCACACGAGTTACAACAAATTATTGAGGACCTTAACAGGGAGAGTGTAAGAGTGGGGTTTAAGATTAATATGCAGAAGAGAAAGATAATTATGAATAACCGGGCAAGAGAACAAGCGTTCAGGATCACCAGTCAGCCTCTAGAGTCTGTGAAGGAGTATGTTTACATATAGTCGGGTAAAACTTTAGAAAAATGGGGAGGCCCCGCCCAGATGAACAAAGCGCAACAGCTGATTGCCTCAGCAAGTAAAATAGTCCCGCTCAAAAAGCTGTGCTTCTAAATCTCGTAATTCTCAGTATAAATAAAGACTTTTGTATTTCGATGACTGCTTTGGTAGAGCTCTCGTGGTTGGAATGCTACACACAGCACATGCCGGCTCACGAGAGAAAAATAACTCAGTGCCTCCTACAATGCTGCGTATAGTCTCCTTTTGGCTGACAGACAGCTGGCAGACATTGTCAGCTCCTGACTGGAAGCTTACCATTATCATTGAAAAGGAAGGTGTACAATCAGTGCATTTTACCAGTGCTGACATATGGGGCAGAGACTTGCAAGACTGACAAAGAAGCTTGAGAACAAGCTAAGGACCGCGCAAAGACCGATGGAACAAAGATTGCTAGGTTTAAGAGACAGAAAGAGAGCGGTTTGGATCAGAGAGCAAACAGGTATAGACGATATCCTAATTGACATCAAGAGGAAAAGATGGAGCTGGGCAGGTGATGTAATGCGCCGGTTAGATAACCGTTGGACCATTAGGGTTACAGAATGGGTACCAAGAGAAGGAAAACGCAATCAAGGATGACAAAAGACTAGATGGAGCGATGAAATTAGGAAATTCGCGGGCGCTAGTTGGAATCGGATGCGCAGGACAGGGGTAATTGGAGATCGCAGGGAGAGGCCTTCACCCTGCAGTGGGCATAAAACAGGCTGATGATGATGATGCTGATGATGATGGATACCTACCAAAAAATGTTTTTCTATTGAAACGTGCACAACACATCAAGTATAAGCGTAACCGATGAAAAGAAAAAATATTTCTGGGGACTTTTTCAGCAACAGAAGGGAGACACCAGGCAGAAAACTGGTAGTGGACCTTACCCCAAGCCACCTATTGCTTCATCTGGAATTTGTGCAGCCAGCTCTCGTCATATGTGCACATAAATGCACATTTCATTTGCTTTGCATCACATGTGTGACACCACTGCAGCTGGAGATTTTGCGTCAGTATGTCTCCTCTGACCATGCCTTCAATAGGAAGCCAGTCATGTGCCAAATTTCTTCCTCGTTCTCTGTTCCAGCTCTAAACCAACAAATGACACTTGCTGCATGTGAGTGAGTTTTGGCCAAAGAAATTCATCCAGAAACATCGTACTCAATAATGAAACTCGGAAAGAAAACAATAGGCTTTTTTTTTTTTTTCGGAGTATGTTGCCTGCAGGCAACACTCGTCAATAAAGGGTTAAAACTCGCCCGTTGTGCAGCACTCTGAGAAGCTTCCATTCAGTCAGCGTCACGTGGCAGGCAGTCAGAGGCGGACAACAGAGAAGTCGTTCTTCTGTGCTTTTATAACTACAATCAAACGCTTATACAGTCGAACCCACTTATAACGATACCAGTTTTAACAGTGAGAAGCTGCTGCACCGTCAAATTTTGTAAGTTTTGCATGGTGAAATAAGCCATTTACTACAATGCCCCTATGACGCATTATCGGTTATAACGATGAAGGCTGGCTGCTCGGTGTCCGAGCCGAAAAGTAGTGAAATGCGAAATCCTTGAAAAGAGAAAAGGGAAACGAGAAATTCGAGCCACTGCACAATGGCCTGCTGCTCGAACGGCCACCACACGCTCATTTTCCAGCCTTCTCCGCGTGCCTTTCTCTCGTTGCCCTTCCATGCCTCCAAACACGAATGGGCTATGCACATATCTCTATACTGCGCCACCCTCCAAAACACGAATGGACCACGCCAACTGCGCTGCTCTCATCTTGCTCGCTGGCTCCTCATTCAGCACAGTTCTGCAAACAGTCCTGTGTTCGTCTTTTACGTCGAAATCGTTCCTGGCCACGTGGTGTCTCAGCCTCTTTTGACTCGCCGCCGAGACGGAAGATGACTGACCTGCCCGCTGATAATCGGCAATGCACAATGTTGCTGGTGAAACGAAAGCGCACGGCTGTAGATTTGGAAACTAAGTATACTAAGTGGTTTTAACCGATGAGGCGATTGTTGCAAACGTGCTTGCATCGGATAGAGATGGCAACGACGGCAGCGATGACCCGGTAGGGCAGGCTGCCTCAACGTTGTCCTCACAGGAGGATCACCGATGATTCAGTCTCTCTAGGGCTTCGTTTTTACGAGGAACCTTTTGCTGCACTACGTGGAGCACCTGGATGCCTTGGAGAAGGATGTCGGCAAGGCTGATGGACATATGGTTTTCTCGTGCAATGCAGTGTGACGTTATGTGGCGAGACGTTTGTGGCGATCTTGCCTCTGCGTTTCTTCTGAATTTCTCAAGCTGACAGGCTGCCGCGGCAACCTCCTCGCATTTTTGAAAAGGCCCCTTTTGGGCCCACTAAAGCGCTGCCTCGGCAGTGCTCGCGTATCGCTTGCCACCCGTGACCCCTCTTTGCAGTTGTAGCAGTGGCATTCTTTAACGCCGACAGACGCAGCTTGTTAAGCGTGATCGGAGCACCCAGGAAGCAGTTAAACGAGTGAGCACAATCAGCAGCTGGATGGAGGAAGGTGGTTGAGATATAGTGGGGAGGGGCACTGGTCTCCCCACCATTATAGTTTGCTAAGATCAGCTCTGCCATCCGCCTATTTTGATTTTTTCGTGCAACCTGGTTTTAACAATTATCGGTTATAATAATGGAATATTCATGGCATTTGAAAATTGTTATAAGTGGGTTTGACTGTACAACAAAGTGACCTGCATAATGAAGGATTGCTTATGTCCTGCTGGAATTACAATCTTTCCTATGCATTATAAATGCCCCTAAAATGAAGACCACTGCAACGAATTTGCCTGTGCAAAGAACTAATTTAGGCGAACCCAACGACTTATTTGTTGCTTTACAATGAATGTCACTGCTCTCTGCAGATACCGCTTAGCTGCACCCCTACCTGACGAGCACACCGATGTCAGCGAGTGCCACAGTCCTGCCACACTTCTGCAGCAAATCACTCAATTCCTGCACTGCTGGTAGCAGAGCCGCACATGTGACGGTTGGCAAATACGTCGCAGTGATGATGTAATCGTAACTGGCAACCGACATTTTCAAAGGTGTCTGGAGCTTTTGAAAGAATGCAAATGTCAGCGAAAGCAACAGTGATAAAGAGCCTGTAAACAAACTAAGAATACTGACGGCAAAGGAAGTGATGGCGGGATTTCAGAACTTGCAGCACCCTGCATCGTTTCGCCGCGGAGCATGCCATGAACCTCAGTGCAATAAGGTCAGCTATGGTAGCATGTTCGGTGTCAAAAAGGGTATGGTATGAATAACTTTATTGGGTCCTGAAGGTCAATCCTAGGTTGACGCGGGCCGCTCCCACGTTGGGACTGTCAGGTCGAGCCCTTGAGCCACATCGCGGGCCTTCTGGACTGCCTGTAATTGGTCAGAGTGATTCACTGTGTAGCATTTGCCGGGGTGCACAAAAAGTTAGCTACTCACTTTACTATATCTCTCTTACATTCATGTTAAATAAAATATTTTCTCCTGTTGAACGTGCTTAGCCTGCTCTATCGAGGGCCGTATGGTGTGTAATTTTTTACAACGAAATGACCTGTATGATGAAAGATCTTGTAGGTCTCAAGCACTTTGTTATAAGCATGCTTGAGTAGTTGCCTGGTGTGATCCTAAGCTGGTAGCTGCACTGACTGCATGTGGTGAAACAGAACTGGTTGTACGTGCAATAGTGAAAAGCACGTTTTGGATGAAGATGTGTGTCCTTTGCCACAACTACATTGCGAAGGAAGTCACGAGGCCTTCGCCGCTGCAGGCGCTAATCAGTCACGAGATGATGAGAACCGCTGTTTTTGAACTGCTCTTGAGCAATATAGAAGCAGGATTTGCTGATTCATTTAGTAAATAAAAGTGTAACGATATAGTAAGCATTTGAGTAAAACTTGTTGCAGAGCGAGTTGGTTGAGAACTGATGAATACATTGTTTCGCTAACAGGAAAATGAAGACTTAGGAGGGCAAGTAAGAAACGATAGGTCAAGCGCTGACAGTGTCCTAGACAAAGGGCCAAAGTATAGCCATGAGCCACGTATACCAGCCCATGAACTTTTGGCCTTAAATAGATGCATAAAAAAATCAGCACTCGACCTATAGTTTCTTACTTGCCCTCCTAAGTCTTTATTTTCCTGTTAGTGCAACAATGTATTCATTAGTAAGCATTTGTTTATTGTTTTTTTGATGCCCCCAATAATTCTGCCATGGCCTCTAAGATTTGCGCACGTCAGCTGGTTTTCGTCCGGTCGCCCCAGTTGTATGGAGAGAGCGTAATTTCAGAGGTGGGCGTGGCTGGCTCTTCCTCCATGCCGCGGCACTCACAACAGAGGCATCGGGGAGGCTTTCGGGTGCTATAGTACTGTTGCCGCAGCTTGGATGAGGCGAGAAGGGAATGTTCTTGCACTGGTTTATGATTTTTTACTGATTTGTAAATGACAGTTAAAGGTGTACGAAGGTCAAAGTGCATGCTGGAGCCTATTTTCTTAAATGGTCAATTTTTTTTCTGCAGACATACACTCACTACATTCAAGTGAGTACGTAGAAGTCAAATGTCTCTGCAGAAGATTGTCATGTGCTGAGAACACATTATACTTAGAAATTTGCGGGTTATATATATGTACTTCAGAATAATGGCTAGCCGGGCTTGTTGGTACGAACACATTCTTTAGCAAACAGCGCATATAATGGGACACAAAAAAGAGGCACACGACGCAGGCGCTGTGTCGGCTGTGTCGTGTGCCTCTTTTCTGCATCCCGTTATTCGCGCTGTTTACTAAAGAATATATAGATGTGTTTAGCATTTTGTGAGCCAGTTTCAAAGCTGGCTCACCAAAGCAGCCAGTTATAAAATAGTTTCACCAGCTGGTATCAGCACTTGCTTTCATCTGTGTATTTCACCACCGTGATATGGCGTGAAGCAAGACGTAGCAGGAGCCGCCTACAGAAACCTGCCGCAATCACCAGTGTACTTAGACTGATGTGCACGTGAGAGAACCCCGAGTGATCAGAATTATTTCGGAACTCTGCGCTAAAGCGTGCCTCATAATCATACAGTATTGTTCATTTGCCCATACACCCAGAATATCGTATTGCAATAGCGATTATAAGAACACTCCAGGCAGCGACATCAACATTTCCTTTCAATTACGCTGAACACATTCGAACAAGGCAACAGCACAAACGCTGCAGCATGTGCATGTTACATAGAAAGAAGGTATAGCGCACACTGACGCTAACTGAACTGACCAAACTCGGCACTCAGCACCGAACATGCTTGCTTCTTGCGATGTCATCGGCGCTCAGTGCCGCCAGGTGCAGCAATACCTGAACGTCCTCACCTCACCTTCGTGAGGAGTGTCAGGAATTGCCGGACCCTGAGGTGCCGGCGGTGAAAGTGAAAGCTATGCTTGTATTGTGCACAATGCTTAGCACTCGCCTGTGAGGCTTCCCACATTTCCTTTCCAAACTCCCTCTGTCATGCCGCAGAGGCACGAAATGTGGACACACACTTTTAAGAGCAAGACAAGAAGCACTGGGCAGTGATGGCAGTGAAAGTGGCCGTACGTTTTGCCTGAGTGTTGTCACTGCTGCGACGGCTCCCTACTGGTGCTACAGGCGTGTACGTAAACCTCATATATGTGTGTGTGTGTACGCGTGTGTGTGAAGGAATGGGAAGTTCAGAATATACGCGGGAACATTGTGCTGCCGATAATGCGGTGGTCACGCAGTTCCATCATAGGCCCTTTCCCTCGATACAGTCATTAGAAAAATGGTGCGCGGCGCTTGGATTATAAAGCGTTGACGTTGCCGCTGCCACAACAATTTTAGCGATGCCTTCTTCTTCCAATTCACCATATAGTCAGAAAATAATTGAAACATTAATTTCTTGCTTAACACTCACTCGGACTAAGACTCACCAAAATTCTGCTCAGCCAGCCTCACACTCACGGGTCAGTGTAAGTTTGAGTCAGCCACTCATAAGTGACTTTGCTGACCTATGCCATACTTACTGTCCACTTCCCTTTGAGCTTGATGCTTTCGTTCACAAGGTTGCGGTGACAATAAATTCAAATGAGGATAAAGCACCCTCTCCAGAATTCCTATCTCGAGATGGCATCGAACCAGATGGCTGGCGTGACCAGTTTCCCTATGAAGTTCTTTCCGATGGCAATTGGAATTGTAAAGAGTGGGCTCATTCCTGCAGCCTGGCAGCAGATACTATTTGCTTTCGATAAGCTTCCAGAAACGCATACAGAATGCAAAGGACATAAACTTGCGTACACATTAACAATAATGCAAATATTAAATATGAGGCCGTAAGCAATGAGCGGGTGTCAGGAGTCAGAATGCTTTAATATCTTTCAGAGCTGCCAGCCTTCATTGCACAGCGACCTATGAAGGCGACAGCTGACGAATCCCAATGGCTTTAGCGTTCAAACGAGCTTCTTACAACACAGAAAGCAGCCCTGCTTGGGTGTCCGTACCTCATCAATATCTGTACGTGGTCAAATAATAAGGTGACGTTTCGCGGGATGTGGACCACATAGTCTCAGTGACCACAATTGGCCCAATTTCCAACCAGATATCTCTTGAGCAAAGAAGGATGCCAGAATACCCCTGTTACTTCCCACATCACAATATTTTATGCTGCGAAGAAGCAGACATGAATAAAATAACGTAATACTAACACAGACAAAAAGGTATACCCTTACAACGATCTAATTTCAGAAAACTGAGCAGTTGCTGTGTTTTCTTAGTAAATTAGGCCGAAATAAATGCATTTGGAAGATCTGGGCACTGCTCCTTCCCCTTGATTGTGAAAATGCTCCGCAAAACACAAAAATAAGCCAATGCGCACAATGATATCTCACGCAGTCTGCCTTGTACCAGGGCAGCCGCTGGCGCCATACGCTTCAGCTGACAGCGCCCCCTCAGGGTAGCCAAACAAGCATGCAGCATTACATCTTTTTGCTGGGGAGTGCAGCGAATGGGACGGCCAGAGCAAAACAAGCTGGCGAACGCAAATCTCAGTGGCCATGATTCTACATTCGGTCGATTAGGACACTTTTTTGGGTCCCGTGAAATCTAAATTAATGATGTTTTACTGCATATCGAATGTGGCAATGAACGGGAGTTCGATACATGTGCAGTACAGCACTACACTTTTGTATGGGATTTCCAAGGAGATGTTAGATGGGTTTGATATAGGCAATAATTCTACATGTCCGGGTCTGCTATACAGCTAAACATAGATATAATGAAGTCAGTAAAATCAGTACATTACTTCGTCATATCAAAATTCTGTTATACTGAAATTCAACCTTTCATGCAAATAAGTACAGTCGCCAATACCTTTTTCTTACATGGAAGGGGGGGGGCATGAAAATTCTGCATTATCGGGCAATCGGAAAAAACAAATTTCAAAGACAAAAGAAAGTTAATTTCTTTGAATTTGACAGTCAGGGACCAAAGATGCAGTTTCATCCGTGTCAACAATATCTTCGCATCGGCGCTACAAGGCAAAGCCTGGGAAGCTTTCATGTCCACTCCACTGCCGCCGCTGCTGATGGTGTTGCCCGCAGTAGGATGACACTCTTAGAGGACTGATCTCCACACAGTCTGATAAATGCAGCATCAAAACCCGTTAGACGTCACAAAGAAAGCTTCACTTTAACATTGCCTGAAAGAGAGGTGATGGGTGAAGATACATTGTTCACTGCCACCATGTTTGTTGCAAATTTGCGACACTGCACGCGTGTCATGTCCGAGAAATCGAGCAAGATCTGGTTTGGCACTCTAAATTTCAGTAACAATATATTCATTGTTTCTAGTATTGGTTCTACGAGTAAAAAGCTGCAGTTTGGCCCAAAAGAAACTGGCATTGATTAACAATAGCAATGTAGTAGACAACTAATGAAGGTTCATAGTTTATCGTCTGTATAAATTGCAGTAAACATCCGCTTACTAATTAAATAACAAGCATGGTGGCATGCATGCCCAGGCAAACATGAACAGATCTCATTCTATGACCGTAAACTATCTCTGTCACAATGCTGGTGTGTTGAAGAGCACAGGTAGAAGAGAGGGAACACTTTGTCTGGCTCCCTCTTCAACGTGTCTGCAAAACTAGAGATTATGTGACCTCCAACACTAAATGCACGGGAAGACAGTACATTACCACCAACATAGGGCTCGCAGGCAGCGTATACGCCTAGCTGTGCAGTGCGCAGTGATGACCAGGGTAGAGGAGGGGAGATGTGCAGTGGCAGTGAAAGTTCATTATATTGAAATCGCATATAAACACACTTTGTTATATGGGGTTCAATATACATAATGTTCTAAGGAAAAGAAGTTATAAAAAGTTAAATACTTTGCTATATCGAGAATTTAATAACATTGAGGTTTAACTATATACTGAATCGACTGTAGTTTAGATATACAGTCGAACCCAGTTACATATATCAAACTCGCAAAAAGCACCTAGCAGTTCGATATAGAGCATAATTTGATATAAGCCTGCTAAATAATTGGATGTCATAAAAGCACATACCATTTATAAAACTATTTTATTGATGAAGCTAGCTTAGTTTCGCATAAATTAGTCCTGCATTTTTTTCTGCTTCGGCAATTTCGCTGCTTGCGATGCAAGCACTTCCCCACATTGTCAAAAGGAGTCTGAGCAGCTGAGGCCGCAACATTCCGCATTCGCGCAGAAGCACCGGAATAGTGCGAGTGCACCAATCACTTTGGAGAATGTGGGCAAAGGACTGTCGTTGCTTTCCTCATTGTGCCCACTTTCACTTGTGCTCGGTACGATGTTGGCGATGTAGTCTTCGTTTTCGGGCTCTCCTGTGGTCGCGACATCATCATCTGCACTCACTAACTCATCCACCCTTGATTCGTTAACAGCTTCCAGAAATTCTGACAGCTCACTCCAAACATCGGCAACACCGGCAATGGCTTCATCGCATTCATCAGAATTTAGTCATCACCGAGCACGTGGAAACCGGCACATATGAAGAACCACTTGTACACGGCCGTGCGTATGCGTCGGGCGCCACGGGCACCGGGTTACGAGTTTGGTCGCTTTAGCCCTAATCGTGCCGAGAGTGCTCCTCCGAATCTTGCTCACTGCGGGGACATCCGACTTCTCATCGCGTTCGACCCGATTTATGATTTCAAGCTTCACAACGAAAGGCGAATTCTGCCGCTTCATCACAGCAACACTGTGGGAGAAGGCCCACAAGGCGCAAATACAATGAACCAGAAAAATTGGCAGTGGCTTAGCTCGGCTCTGCCAGAATATATGTAGCGAAAGCTAAGGCATAGCATGGTTAGCCTTGGCTAATCTTGATTGCAAGTCCAGGTTAGTTGGGTTATCTAGCTAGGTTGCGGCGTTTAGGCAGTCGTTCAGCACACTGTTTGTCTGTTTCCTGGGCAATTTGTTTCCTCTTCATTTCACTCCGATGTCGATTGCAGGCCTCCTCCTGCTTATCAATTGTCGCTGTCCATACTGCCGCCTCAACTGTGGTTGCGGCGCACGCGAGCTCTCCTTTTCAATCTTCTGACATGTTATCAGGCATGCGACGCAGTTGGTGACGCGAGCGGAGCCGAGCGCAACGACGAGGAATGTGGTGTGACGTCATACCAAACGGCGGCGGCGGAAAGGCATGGTACTGCGCAGCAGTGGAACACTTGTGGCTCGGTGCTACTAGTGGCGCACGCGCAGTAGTGCCTAGGGAGCGAGAGAGAGAGAGAAATATCTGCAGCGAGGCGCGCATTGTGACGTCATGCGCCTCCTCGGAGCACTCCCACGGCGAAATCGCAAGTTCGCAGCCAGTAAAGCTTTCACTTCAAAAGCAGTGACACAACTTGCACTTTCGCCATCTTGCAAGATGAAAGCACAAGAGCCTCTGATTGGTTGTCTGAGCAAGCGCTGCGGGTGGGCCAGGCTGCGGGTGGGCCCGAGCAGCCCGAGGCAGCGCAGTCAGGGTAAGGAGAGCGGTTGGATGGAGCTGCGCCGCCGGGGTTTCCCTGCTACCGCAAGGGAAAGCCAACTTCTGGGGGCACTTTTCCGCCACTTGACAATCTATATATCGGGAGTCACTGCTATTTTTGTTTAATGTAAGCGCAATTTTTGCTATATATGCTCAATGTAACTATACTGTGACCAGAAATTGATCGATATACAAAATAATTCAATGTAAATGAGTTCAATATAGTTGGTTGCGACTGTATCACCAAAAGCAAGCTAATGGGCCCATAATGTTGGCATTTTTACCCATCACTGGTACACTTAAGTTATGAGGCATTGTGTATAAAGGGTCGCAAGTGTCAACTGCCCACAACATCAGCAACACCCACCTTGAGAATTGCCGCTGAGGTAGTCCCTCTAAGAGGAATGCTTGTGGTCCTGTCCTGTGCTGCAGCAGATGCGCAGCCTGGTGACACGCAGCAGCCAGGCACACACAGTTGTGTACAGCTTGCCTGCCACCAGCACCAGCAAGAACTGGTGGGCCAGTGCCCACAGCCGGTAATGGGGGCCATAAAAAGGGTCTGACACCGCCGGGCACAGCATGCTGTTCAGGTTCACTTCAGTCACCTGCACATGCTTCAGTGCATGAACAGCCTGCACACACTGCTCTAACACTCCACTATTTATACTTTAGTGCAGAAAAATCTAAGGCTTAGTGTCCTCCTACCAGATAATAGAATGTCATGTTCACGAAGGAGATGATTTACTACACAGTCACTTACATTGAAGCATGCAAAATGTCAGTTTGGAACAGTTACTTGTCTCAATTTGTGCCGTCTTGCTGAAACTCTGCGCGATGCACGATAATGATGATGGTCACCCCCATTGGTGTCATGGAGAGGACAGATGGATGAACACCGCAATAACTGCCGTCACAAACTCCCATTTGTGGCAGAATCTATCAGCTTCTACAAAATGACACAGGTGAGCACACCTTCCTTTCCCTCATCGCAGCCTTGCAAGCTAGAGTCATTTGTTTTCACAATTTTTTTTATGACTGCTCTCATGTCGCATCTCAAGCCTCATATTGTTTGACACATGAGCAATTCTTCCACCACCTCTGTGCCAAAATGTGCAACAAAGCTCACTGCTAACGAACACTTAAATTATCCCACTGTTTTAGCTCGGCACAATCATATTACTTTGTGCTGTCATGATCATGTTCATTAGGCATGTGACTTCTATTGACCCTTTTCATGGAGCAGTTTGTTCTAGAGAAATGAGATGGTGCTTTTGGCAGCGCACCGCACGTAGCCTCAGCAACAGCTCACGAACACAAAATCATTACCGCTTTTACCTTGAGTCTGTGTGATCAGCTGTTGTGTATGCAACTGAGTCTCCCCTAAGGCACTATGCTCCAATTGTGCAGCAAATTGTGGACTAATAAGATGTGTTCAGTAGCTGGCTGCAAAAATAGTGACTGGCATATTAAGGGGCCCCTGAAATGGTTCAGACAAATTTTGTAGAGGCGTAGGGTACAGCTAAAGTTAATAATTTGCACCACAATTTGTGCGAAACGTCTCATATTAAGAGAGCTACGAACAATTACAAGTTACCCTCCTCCATACTCATGCATTTTCTCCTCAACTCGTTCGCTGAGTGATCGGGGCTAAGTTCCGCATTCACTGGCTCTGCGTCATGATGGCACGTCGTGTCGTCGACTTCCAGTTCTCTAGGAGCGAGTGCACAAAGCCTCTCCAAACTCTCCGCCAGCTGCTTGGCAGTCGACCCCAAGCAAAAGCCATCGTAGCAGTGTGCGTTGCGAGCATTCTGTCGTAGCGCCAAACGTGTCTGGTATTCCGGTAACGACAGGCAAGCTGGGCATTTCGACGGAACGGTGAAGGCATAAACTCAAGCTGATGGAGGAACTTTAGCGTAGACGTACCAGATCGGTCTCAACGGTCCAGCCACCCGTTGGTGCAGAGCTTAACAAGCCAAACAATGAGATAATATTGCTCTAACCAAGCGTAAAAGATCTTAAACATTTACAAAAACAATGTGTTAACGATTACATACATGCGAAAAATTTGCACCAGCTGCAAAGAAGAATACATTTCGTTACTGCTATACTGTGTGGTTGAGCTCTGTGCCACCAGGTGGCTGCACCGTGCAGACCATTCACATTTGTGCTTCTGCTCATCCTGTGAACGACACAGTCAAACGGCCAGGCCCCGTTTCCTTGCGCTTGCGCTTACCCTAATACTGGACTCGTGAAACGCTATTGCATTAGTAACCTTCCGGTGTGAAGTGATGGCCGTAAACGCGCAAATCCTGGCGCTGATTGGATAGCGGCAGTCCGATGCACTGCAGCCAGTCCGCTCATCTGCTGCCTTGCAGAAAGACATAATGTCACAGCTTGATATATTGCCAGTCGCTACGTTTGCAGTCCACAATGCAACAAAGTCGAATCATAGTGCTCGTGAAAAGACTGAGACCGACTCTGACCGCGAAGCTCTCGTCAAAATGGAGGGCGTTGTAACACAAGCAGACAAAGCTTGCTGTGTGCCGGAAGTGTTGTTTGTGTGTGCCTGGACATGTGAGGAGTGTTATTGTGTATGATGTATCATCATCATCATCAGCAGCAGCCCGGTTACACCCACTGCAGGGCAAAGGCCTCTCCCATACTTCTCCAACTACTCCGGTAATGTACTAATTGTGGCCATGTTGTCCCTGCAAACTTCTTAATCTCATCCGCCCACCTAACTTTCTGCCATCCCCTGCTACGCTTCCTTTCCCTTGGAATCCAGTCCGTAACCCTTAATGACCATCGGCTATCTCCCCTCCTCATTACATGTCCTGCCCATGCCCCATTTCTTTTTCTTGATTTCAACTAAGATGTCATTAACTCGCATTTGCTCCCTCACCCAATCATCTCTTTTCTTATCCCTTAACATTACACCCATCATTCTTCTTTCCATAGCTCGTTGCGTCGTCCTCAATTTAAGTAGAACCCTTTTCGTAATCCTGCAGGTTTCTGCCCCGTACATGAGTACTGGTAAGACAAAATCGTCTCAGGGGAATGGAAGGAATTTGTGTGACCAAAATCACAAACCACTGCTACACAAGGACAGCTTGTGTTGCCGGCCCTTCGTGATGCATGACTTTCCTCGAGGATAAAAAACTTCACTCATCTGCCAGCGTTGTATTGCTAACCTCAAAAGAAGGGACTTCAGCCCCACGTCAGCAAGTGTGGTTGCCGCTTGTTAAACAATGACAAATGGAGTAGCACCACTTCCTGTCCCAGTAGGTTTCACGAGCATTATCTACACACATCTACGCCAACTGGCAAACAGCCACTCTACTGCCAATGTATCAAAAATAAGTGAACAGGCGCCCACTTGAGCATATGCACACTGTATATGCACAATAAATGACGTACTACACCAACAGCACACGATTGGTCGAAGCTGAATGTTTCGTGACGGTCCACAAGAGTAAGCTAGCTACTAACGATAATACCTCTATGCTACAAAGTATTACATTGTACAGAACAGCTAGCGGAAAATCTATCGGAACTGAGCACACCCGCGGGCAATTAGCAGAAAATAATCAGATAGTGACTGCACTGAGGAACTTTACTGAGTCAGAAACACGACAAGCCACTGCTTCAAAGTACCTGCCAAATAAAGAATGAAGCGCAAAACACACTGATCCTGATTCAATACATAAGTGGCAAGTGTGGATAGCTTGGAACACATATTTAGCTCTGCATTTAGAACAAGCACCATATACGCTGCTCGTGCCGTTTGGACATAGCTTAATCAGCTCCGAAAGCCCTTTTACGTGTTCTCTGAATCTGTGGCCAAAGCTACGTGTCATCCACCCTGTCACTGTCTACGGCGTCTCCCAAAACAGAGGTTTGCAAAGCTGCACCAGCATCATACACATCCACTGTAAACATGGAGGCAATGGAGGCAGCTAAGGGAAGCAATGGACATGCCACCACGTGACGAAACATGGCAGCGCCCACGGGATTGCCGCAAGAAAGACCAATATTCACCTACCTCGATTACAACATGAAATATCTAGTCATACCTTTTATTTTTCTGCAAAATCAACTATCTTCACTCCAGTAATTAATGTGTAACGTGATTGGCATCATCTGGCCGAGCCATCAAAGGGCTCGATGAAATCTCATCGTTAATGTTTTTTCTCTTGTACTGCAACTTTGATATTTGAAATCCTGTGGATCTTACTGCTCAATTTTGACATTCTTACCGTTAAGCCATGCATTACACTGATGCTTATCCCAGTTTTCTGAAGATGCTGCAAGCAAAGCTGCATGCGGCTGCTTGTTCCACATGGTCCCTCTCTCGAGACAGCCTTCACCCAGGTTCCAAACAGTGCTAAAATACCAGGTGCACCATGCAAACACTTTTCAAGGAGAATCAGGCGTTCAAACTTATGTAGCTGCTACACAGGTGAGTGGACAGCTTTTTGCCTAACGTAAACTGGCTCCACACCCTGGTGGCCGCTGCAGTTTCATATAAAAAATCAACAGTACTGAATAGAACACTATTACATTATGGGTGAAAAATGGAAATCATGTACAACGTCCTTAACCCTTTGTCACATCCTTTTGGAAAAGGCATTCCCCCAGGATCACATGTTTTTTTTTTATTGCAGATTTGCATTCGCTATAGCAACTTATTTCAAGAAAAAACAAGGCAATATTTCTTTAGGTAACAATAAAGTGAGAACATTTTTGCAATGAGTATAGTTTTATACATGGGTTATTGTAAAATACATAGACAAAATAGCATAAGCAATTTTTTGCACATGTAATAAAATGTAATAACCTCCCTAATGAAATGATCTCCACAATGAAATGGCCCTCAGTCCCCAGTGGCTGCGGAGCACCTGACCAAGGCGGTGGTCAGACTTGCAACGCAGCAGAGGGTGCCAAGAATATCTGGGTCCGGACAGGCCACCAATGAAAACTGACCCTTGCAATGTTTAACACCCAAACCCTCTCAAGTGAAGCAAGCTTAGCAGGACTCTTTGAAGAACTACGAGACATTGGTTGGGATATTATCGGCCTTAGTGAGATTAGAAGATCTGGTGAGGCTTACACATTGTTGAATAACGGCCATGTCCTCTGCTATAGAGGTCTCCCGGATAAGAAGCAATACGGGGTAGGATTCCTAATTCATAAAGACATAGCGGGCAACATTGACGAATTCCACATCTTCAACGAGAAAGTAGCAGTAGTCATAATCAAACTGTTATCGCTCAGTGCAGGATGAGTCTACATGTATCGGAAGTTTCTAGAATGTTATCGATGCTTCTATCCGCTATTTGTTGTCGCCGAACCTTGTGTAATCTGATTTCATTTCATTTCATTTATTGAACCCTCAGGGCCAAAGGCATTAAAGAGGGGAGTGGTTACAAAACAGAAATACATAAATAAATACAATGCATGTTACAGAACAAGTATTATCATCTTCCTGTTATACAATGTTAGCTAGCGCAGAACGAAAATGCTGGTTATCAATTATGTCAACTATATCTGCGGGAAGGCGGTTCCATTCGCGTGATGTGCGAGGCAAGAAAGACTGAAATGCAGTTTTAGTGTTACATGTTTCAATGCCAACTTTGTGACGATGGTCAATGCGATTTGACACGTATCTGGGGGACGAAATGAGGAAATCGCATAGCATGGGGTGATGGTATAGTTTATGAAAAAGGCTCAAACGAATTGTCTGCCGGCGGGATGCTAGAAGACGTAAAGAAAGATTAGCTTTCATGCTTGTTACACTTGCGGTACGGTTAAAGTTAGACAGGATAAAGCGAGCAGCGTTATTTTGAACCAGCTCAAGTAAAGTTATCAGTTTTTCATGATGCGGATCCCATATCGCGGCGGCATATTCCAAATTAGAACGTATTAGTGTTTTATAAAGCAGTAATTTCACAGAAGATGGAGTTTTGGAAAAGTTACGGCGCACGTAGCCCAACATGCGGTTAGCTTTGTTAGTAATGTATTCAATATGGCGCGTCCAGTTAAGGTCAGTAGAAATATGAACACCCAGGTATTTATATGAAGTAACCGCTTCTAACGCAACATTATTTAGGTAGTATACAGGCGGAGAGTAAGTGCATAATTTTGCACTTATTAGTATTAAGTTCCATAAGCCATTCATTACTCCAAAGAGAAATGTTAGAGAGGTCACGCTGAAGACTGTTAGCATTGTCGGGGGATTTTATTTCGCGGAAAACAACACAGTCATCAGCAAACAAAAGAATGTTAGATGATACAATGGAAGGGAGATCCATTGATGTAAATAAGAAATAAAAGGGGTCCAAGCACTGACCCTTGTGGCACGCCCGAGTAAACTTCGCTGAAAGGTGAGTTCAAATTATTAGCGTAAACTAACTGCGATCGGTTAAGAAGAAAGTATTCAATCCATTTCAGAACATTGTAGTCGATATTCAGTTGGGTTAGCTTTAAAAATAATAAGCGGTGACATACCTTGTCAAATGCTTTCGAGTAATCTAGGAAAATGCAGTCAGCTTCTGATGCGCGATCTAAAATATGGTGAAGTTTGATAGTGAAACTGGCAAGTTGTGTTTCGCAAGAAAATGACCTATGAAAACCATGCTGTGCGGGTGTAAAAAATGAATTAGACTCGAGAAAGTTCACAAGGTTAGTGAAGATTACATGTTCTAATAGTTTGCAACAAGTACTAGTGAGCGAGATGAGGCGATAATTTATAGGGGATGTTCTATTTCCTGACTTGAATAATGGAACCACCTTCCCGACTTTCCATTGTGTTGGCAGAGTGGAACTATCGAGAGTCTCCTGAAATAACTTTGTTAGTATTAAGGAACTGTACCCAATTGTATATTTTAAAAATTTAGCATGAATGCAGTCAAAACCGGGCGATGAATGAAATTTTAGGACATCAATAAGTTTAGCAACGCCAGATGAATCGATGAAAATTTGAGGCATAGTTGGGAAATTATACCGGAGTGGAACGGGATGTTTGGTGTTTGATGTGCGCGAGAAGTTGAGAACAAAGGTTTCGTTAAGTTCTGATGTGCATAAATGAGCCGGAATAGGGTCACCTGAAGCGTCAGTTAAGTTGATAGATTCTTCGGTATGCGGGTTGATGACGTGCCAAAATTTTTTAATGTTGGTAGATAGCATCGATGGTAAAGTGTTAGAGAGTAAGTTATCTTTTGCTTGCTTAAGCGCAGTTACATACGCATCAGCGGCAGTCTTGTATGCGTCCCAGTGTGCGTTACATTGTGATAGCCTGGCTGTACGATAACGGCGCTTTTTTCTGTTAGATAGGAGTCTTATATGGGCGGTATACCATGGGGCTTGAGGATTAGAAGTGATGGTGCGTCTTGGAACATATTTTTGAGTTAGTTCGTGAACTTTGGCAGTGAACATATCCCAGTTAGCTTGCACAGAGCGTTCTTTAAAGTTTCTGAAGAAGTTTTGAGTAAAAACTGATAATTCATTGTTAATGGCATCGAAGTCTGCTCTAATATAATATAATCTAGTATGGTCTTTTTCTTTCTTGCAGGTTTAGGACAGGCAGTGTTAATGTTGAAAATGAGCAAAGAGTGATCACTTATGTTAGGTAAATAGGTGATGGCTGAAGCAAAGTCGGCTCGATTGGTTAGGATCAAATCTAAAGTGTTGGCTGTGTTGACAGAGATTCTGGTAGCGTTAGTGACTAATTGGGTAAGTGAAAAAACAGTGCATAAATCAAGAAAATCGCTGGCATCGGATGAAAATGGAGATAGGGTGGGAGGCTGGGTAAACCAAGAAATATTCGGAAAGTTAAAATCACCTAGTAAAAACAAGGAAGCCGATGGAAATCTGGTGTGTATTATGTTAAGTTCAACATGAAGGTCGTTAATAAACGAGCGTGGAGAAGAAGGAGGACGATAGCATACGCTGAATATTATTTTCTGATGGTCACAAGTAACTGATGCACAGACAGTTTCCAAGACGCTATTAGTGTAGATGCATGATGACGGTATGTCTTTCGAAATAGCAAGGAGTACGCCGCCTCCCCGTTGATTAGTTCGGTCATTGCGATATATACTGCGAAGCGGTGTGCGTTGTGTAGGGATGCGCGACTCTCGCGCGTCCCCTGATATGTTTTTCCCGCATGGCGCATCTTCTGTAATCCGGCTTCTGTAATCGCCGCGTGGCCTGCGTGATGCCCGCGGCGGTCGATGTGGTTGAGGCGCAGTGCGAGAGATGGCGCGAGTGTTGCGCTGCTAACGCCGCCTCACGGCGGGGTTACTTGGGGGCGCAGGGGAGGACGGGCTCTTTCCCGGCGGGTCGGGGAACAGCGTGGACGTCCCGCACGCCGACCCATGCTTCTGTGAGACCGCCTCGCGTGGCTGCCTTCGAATGCGCCACGGTTCGCGTGACAGTATGCGCGAACGACCAGGCGTTGGGATCCAGCATGGGGCGAACATATTCGCTCGCTATCCGGTCGTGGTGAGTCGGACTTCTAGATTTGTCGCGCGCCCATCGGCATGTTTTGTGGATAGCAACTCGGCTAGCAGGCATTGATCTATGAAAGGTGCAATAAATGCCCTTGTGATTGTTTGCACTACTGTGTTGTCGTTCCTTTGTCCCAAGAGCATGGAGGAGAACCCCACAGTTGTGAAAGAGTTCGTTATCGTGAATTTGAGATGATAGCCAAGTTTCAGTAAGTGCGATGATATGTGCAGAACAGGTGTCGATTGCCGATGAAAGAGAAAGAGAAGTTTTCTTATTCAAGATACTTCTGATGTTAGTATACAGAATCGTAACATCAGATGGCAATGATGAATGACCACTGCTCCTCTCGCGCCCCTAGGACGCCTCATGTGACGAAGCGCTTGATCCTTGGGGCACGTGTTCGGATGGCTGTTCGATTTCATCGATTGTGTCGTTATAAGGATTGTACGTGAAGAATTTGCCGCGTATGTATAGCTTATTGTAGCGAAGGCGAAATTTGGGTGATCCCGAATGGCCAATTCCAAATTCGGTAAGTTTCCGTCTCGCAGTTCGAGTGGCGGGTGAAAAATCTTCGCTTATTGAAATTTTGTGTTCCTTGAAATCATTGCGATGTGATAGGATTAGTTCTTTTATTTTGTAGTTGGTAAACTTCGCAATGATGGGTCTGCATTTATTAGTGGAAAATATCCCTAAACGATGAACACGCTGAAATGGGTCGTTTGGTGGCGAGTCAAGAACCTTCATTAGTGCAATGGTCAGTGTGCTTTCAGTTTGTTGCCAAGTTTCAGAAGAATCTGTTAGTCCATGGAAAATCAAATTATCGCGGCGTGACCTGTCCTCCATATCATCTAGGCGCTTTCGTAAAAATTTATTTTGTGAAGTTAAGCTTTCAATACATTCTTGCATGCCTGCAAACTCATGGCTGAAGGTATCAAGAACTTTCCCTTTCTCTTCTAGTTCATGCGGACGCTTATGAACGTCAAGTGATTTTTGTTTCGATGCTTTTCTGCCCAGCCTTAATGAATTTAATGTCTGCGGTCAGCTCATGTTGTGCCTTCGAACTTTGTAATGAGCGGGAGTGAACATCTTTGAGCAGTTGAAAAATTACGGTCATCTGTTCTGCAGGGTCTTCAGGGAGTGATTCAATTTCTAATAGGGATTTGGATCGAGTGGTGGGGCCGGGGTTCGTTTCTATGTCGCCGGAGCACAAGAGTAGGAAAGCCATAGAAAAGCAATCATGCACAGTTTCACACAGCACCCCTGGGCATGGGAACAGCAATAAGCAGATGTTATCGCTTTTTTTAGCGTACAAGGAAAACGTACACACCTGCATCGGAGCAAAGCGAAAATCAGGAGCCATGCTTCTTGCAATGTTCCCGTGCCCGCTGAATCCGAGGACGGAGTGGCCACAGCTTAAATTCTTGCGGCGATGATGCAGTCGTCGATGGGGTTGAACGGCCGAAGGCGAACGATTCCATCGGAAGCGCAGGGATGAAATATTTGTTGAAGCGACCACAGTCAGGCAGTGGCGGTGGTAGCATCTCAGCTGATGGGCATGAGGGAGATAGCGATTCCGGTATCAGCCAGGTGAAGAAGAGCGTCAGCGTAACCTGCATCGGAGCAAAGCGAAAATCAGGAGCCATGCTTCTTGCAATGTTCCCGTGCCCACTGAATCCGAGGACGGAGTGGCCACAGCTTAAATTCCTTGCGGGCGATGATGCAGTCGTCGATGGGGTTGAACGGCCGAAGGCGAACGATTCCATCGGAAGCGCAGGGATGAAATATTTGTTGAAGGGACCACAGTCAGGCAGTGGCGGTGGTAGCATCTGAGCTGATGGGCATGAGGGAGATATCGATTCCGGTATCAGCCAGGTGAAGAAGAGCATCAGCGTAACCTGCATCGGAGCAAAGCGAAAATCAGGAGCCATGCTTCTTGCAATGTTCCCGTGCCCACGCATGGGAACATTGCATGTATGCACGATGCGACTGGTGTAGAACTTTGTGGAAGGCACGCGGGTCCCAACGGTTACTCTGGAACATTCGACGACTGATCTACAAAAGCCGACGCGCTTGACCCGTTGATCAGATTTTAACGATCACCGACTGTGTTCGCCGTTGTCACCATTCTTTAAGTGTAGCCTGTTCTTATGGGCACAGGTTCGCCCAATAAAAGTTAGTTTCGTCTTTCACAGTATTGCTACTGTGTTCTTCATATGTCACTCCACGTGACAATAGCGAGGCGAACGCTACTGATCATTGCTCACCATTACATAGCGTTTGGAAAAGGGCAGCACCAAGCCCAAAAGATGATGCGTCTGCTGAAAGAATCATTGGAAATATAGGGCCATATGATTAGCAGAGCAAATTAGGGCCTTCAGCGTTTCAAAGGCCGTGTTCTGAGCAGGGCCCCAAACCCATTCGGTATCTTTTGTCAACAGCCCCCTCAGAGGAGCCGTTATATATGGCAAGTGTGGCAAAAAATTGTCCAAGATGATTCGCCATGCCCGGAACACTGCATAACTCTGTTACGTTACCTGGAGGCTCCAGTTCTTTTACAGCATCTATCTTTGCCCGGTCAGGTTGTACACCATCTCCGGAGATTGTCAAAAAAGATTTCGTTTACACCAAAAACACACTTCGCTTTGTTTAAGGTGGCGTTCTGAACCAATCTAGCTAGAACATTTGTCAGCCTTGAGTCGTGCTGCTTTTTAGTGTCACCGAACACAAGAATGTTGTCCATCAGTTTAACTGCACCAGAGAAGCCCTCCAACATTTCAATGATGCACTTTTGGAAATAGTCAGGCGCTGATGTAATTCTAAAAGGCAACCTCATAAAACAGTAGAGCCCAAATGGTATTATAAATGTGGTTAACTCCTCCGAGTCCTTGGCGAATCGAACCTGATGAAAGATTGAATTTGCTACTTTTCAGAACAACAAGCTAACGAACCTAGCACTTCATCGACCGTAGGTAGCGTGAACCTTTCTCTTAAAACTGATTTGTTTACCTGTGCCAAGTCAATGTATACCTCGATGTCTCCTGAAGGTTTTACATCTGGCACAATACCAGCGCACCAGTCGGTTGGCCCGTCAACTTTGCGTATAACACCCATTCCCTCCATTTTCTCAATTTCTTTTTTCACCTGGTCTCTCCGTGGAATCAGTATCCAGCGTGGTGCACACATAGCAAAAGAAATGGCTTCCGACTTCAGTCTGATGCGATACTCGCCTGACATTGTGCCGAGGCTGCTGAAAGCTTGCGAGAGGAAGGCCTCGTAATTAGTGTGCTTGCTTAAGGGCTCCAAGAACTTAATTAGCCCTAATGCTTCAAGAGCTGGCAAACAGAGAAGAATATGGTGCAAAGGGCTGACGACATAGTATGCTTGATGAGAAGATTTTCCCTCCCATTGAACTTCTGCCTCAAATTTGCCCAAAACATTCAGGTGAGCCCCACTTGCACCAGTCAGAACCTCACCTACCTTCCATAGACTAGAGGGTAAGAGTGGAAAAGATGGCGGTACTACAGAAACTTTAGCACCCGTATCCACCTTAGCAAAAACTGGTACGTTGTTAATTTTTACTTGAAGGAATCGCGACTGTGCTAAAGTGTCCCGTGATACCGCAGCTGTGGCATTTCTGTGCCATCACTGGGCAGGCAGCCCTGGCGTGCACGTTGCCGCCACAGAAGCTGCAGCATTCATCCCGACGTGCTGGACCTTTGTTTCTGAAGACTTTCCTCTGCTGTTTCTTCTGATCACCCGCGGCGTTAATGCCAACCTCGCCGCACTCCAGAGACAAGGAACCGTTGTTGATGCCTTTGTTAAGCATTGTGACTGCACTGGTCCCACGGCGATTACCTAGCACTTACATGTGGTGCAAAGGAAAAAAAAAAAAAGCAAATGGCAGCAGCTGTGCGCTCCGAATACCGAGTTTCAATCGCTCAGCACTGTACATTTCCGACACTGCTTTGTTATGGTCTAGTTGTTCTACCATTAATAAAGGAGCCATTCATAAGCAAGAGCATCATGTCCTATGTGAATTATGTACCTGTCTTCGCCTCCTCAAGTGTAACGGCTCCGGAGCTTGGGCACCAAAGGCAAGCACTCAGATTTGCAGTCATCATTTTGCCGTATTATCAGTGCATCAGTCTCCTTTCTAGAGTGCACTTTTGCTTCTCGCGCTTCCCAATATGGTTGTGTCTGGCACATGACCGTTTGCTGTGCATCAACGGCGAATGCAAACGCACCGGCGTGTTCACACTCGCCACCACCAATGGCTCTCGCAGCGCTAGGCTGTGTGAAATGGGCCATGAGTGAAGATTGGGCTAGTTTCTAAGACATTAAGAATGGTGAAGCATTAAAAAGATAAAAACGTTACAACAGACAGAAAATGGGAACTTACTGACACATGTGCGATAGGTGTAGCAGCTCAAGAAACAAAAAAGGGAGATGTATGCCTCCTTTCTTGGCCCATAATTTCCGCGCTCTTCCTCTGTTTACATGATTAAATACGTGACAATGTTAACATGCACAGCAAAATAACATCTGGAATATAACTGCTGGAGTTCCACATCTTAGCTTACCACAGTGAACTCTGTTCATAGGTAGAAATCTGCATCACAATTTGTACAATTTTTTGCTTTATATATTACGTGATGCCATGAATGTGGCCTGCCTTGTACAAGTAGCAACCTCTCTCAAAAGCAAGCACGTGAAAATGCGTCTTCCAGTATGCCAGGCCTCAAAACCTGCAGTGCGAAATCGCTGGAAGCACTGTGAGCGCCTCGTCGTCTGCTTGACATGCCAGTGCTCTGGACCACTGCCGTTCATGGCGCTGTCCGCCTCTGGTGTGCCACGGGAGCCTTACGATGGCCACCCAGAGCCTCGATAAATCCGTTTTCATGAAAGTGAAGGGGCGGCAGCAGATTAAGAATTTTTTTTCTAGAAGTCACGAAACATTAGAGCACCTCCAGAACGATGCTAGGCAGTGGTTCATACTGAAAAGGTGAATTTTTTCATACGTTCAGTTGCCAGCAGGACCATTTGGGATTAGTTTCTGCCACCTTACATATATGGCAATGACCCTCAAAGGGTTAACGCATGCACTTGACGCATATGTTGCTGGCACCCTCGTGTATTTTGCATGGCCTGGCAAGAGATTTTTTTGGCAGTTCAGCCGCACTCTGTCCCACTATCTGTACTCGTGTGTTTGGGCGTTAGTGCTGTGTTTCCAATTTTCCTCTGCTTAGCATCTGCCCTGTATGGTGCAGCGTTTGCCATGTGTTTGCCATGTTGGAAGAAAACCACCTTTAAACTCTTGTGCACTACAGTACACTTCTGCTAATTAGACTCCGGTTAATTCGATTCCAACCAAAGGTGCCAGCCGGTGCTCATGCACTTCTATGGACTCATATGTTCGTTATTTCAATCCTAAAATTTGAATTTTCCAGGTAATTCAAACTTGACCAGTCCATATGCCCGCATTGGGGTCACTCAAAGGGGTGACCTCAATAACAATTACTTGTGGCAGCATCTGTCTCGGCAAAGCTTCGGGGACTGTGAATGCATTGAACACACGTCGTCTTCCGTCGAAAATGGAAATTTTCGGCCTGCCCTAGGAAGGTCTTCAAGCAAGAATGGTAGCTCATTGATGTCTGATTACAGTACTTACCTGATTGGGCCGAAAACTGCCTGCGCAGTGAAATCAGATACGAAACCAAAACTGCCTTCGCGGCATTTATATGCTTTACCACATAACATGTTTTTATTGCAGGGAGGCTGACTTCGAAAACTGTGCGGCAAAGCTGACTTTAGAAACCCGGCCACCATTCTGAAAAATTGAGTACGCATTACATTTCTAGTCTGGTTAGGAGCTTTCAGCAATTTCTATGTTAGTTTTCTACTTTGTATAAATATGAAGTGGGTGCACGCTTGATTCGGACGCATGTTAAACTCAAGTAAGTACTGCGAAATTAACGAGCAGTGTGTTTTGGCATATTTTTCTGCATCTTGCTTAATTCGCCCCGCCGAATAATTCGCTAAAGTTCGTCGGTCCTGTCAGAGTCGAACTAATGGAAGTTGACTGTACTTTTGCCATGGCTTGGATTCCACTGCTTCTTCGAGATAATAAATAATTTCCTTCAATCACCTTGCCTCAAATGATTCCTTGTTCAATGCCTTAACATAAACAATCTGTGAATGTCTGCAGCTCACTGATTTCAGACAGACGCTGCAGCACCACCTTGACAGCTGTTGGAGCTGCCCACGCTGTATCAACTTCATAACAGATGGCTAGTCAGAAATGTTTGCATGGCCTGCTCTGCTGCACAAGATGTTAAACACAGGCCGGCAGAATAAGCAAACACTCATTCACCAATATCTCTTGTAGGTTATTTACTCACTCAGGTTCACGCCCACTCACTAACACTCCATGTCACCCTTGCGAAACGAGTGCACAGTGAGAATGAGTCGGCGTACCCACGAATGAGCACGCCAACCTATGATGTTGGTGAGAAATATGGTATATAATGATAATCATATGAGAACACACTGATGGCACATACACCCATGCACACTATAAAGCTATTCACAATTTCTCATTAAGCCCTGCAGTTTTCAAGTTTTCATGTCAGGAGATAGCCAGCTCGAAAGCCTGCAAATGAAAAAATCACACGGGCCATGATTGGGAACCTTGCCTCATTCTACTTAGATCCTCTTGAATTCAAGGCAATATGATTGCGACAAGGCACTTGTCCTGTTGTACTAAGTTACACATGGCAGTGGTCACCAGCTGCATGCAAGGTGAACCCAGCATGCATGGTGAACACAAAATGAGATGTAGTGAACATAAACAAAATATGGTTAAACAATTAGAAAGTTTTGAAACAGTAAATTGTACTTTTATGTTTCTCGCAACCTATTTCTATGCTGAGCTAAAATCTCAGTTCTTCATTACATCAGTAATACCTTATCTCCCATCTTGTCAAATGCTCTAGTCAGTTGTTTCTTTAAGGGCTGTGCTAGGGTATAGTACCATGGTAAAACCTCCGTTAGTTTGATTCCTTTTTTCCTTCGGTACTATTCACCATTCGCTTCATACCTAACTGCCATTAATTAGCCACATGCTGGTGAGCTATAGGGATGTTCAGCCTCATGGTGGACCAGGCACGACAAAAAGCATGAGCCACCAAGTATGGCTCCATAAAAGGTTTTGCCAGCTAGAGCAAATCTTGACCAATCTTCCAACTCTGTTTTGGTAAATATGTCATCAGCTTTGAGCATTTTGTAAGCTAATCAATGCCGAGAAAAAAAATTATTCTTTTTTTCCATTGGAGGATTAACTTGAGTGTTCGCAGTACGCACCAGTGCCAGCGCTTGCAGGACAAGGAAGTGGTAGAGGTACTGCAGCGCCAGGCTGAGCAGCCCCCAACTGAGGTCAGCCAGGGGCTCGGTGCTAAACACGCCACCCAGCCGCATGAGGTAGCAGGGCACGGCCAACATCAGTCCATGCTGCACCCAGTACACCTCTTGTTCCAGCGGCAGCAGCCGCGTGTTCAGCACCGGAAACAGAAGTGCCAGCAGGGGACCATTCAGCCAATGGATGTGCACTCGAAACAGCACCGTCAGCAGGCAAGACGTGGGAGGTGCCGCCAGCATTACTATCTGAAACAGGCAACACTGAAATGTAGGTTCTCCACCACCCGTATGGCAGCATTCAGAGCGAGGGCTTGGCAGCAGGGGGAGCACAAAGAAAACACAGTGGCTAAAATCAAAACTCAAGCACTTCAGCTCTCAAGTCTTTATATCTAATATTTTGCCTGGGAAAAACATTTCGCTGATTCTGTCTAATGTCCCAAAACCACACTGTTGTGGAGGGCTCCAAGTACATTTTTACCACCTAGGAATCGTTATTGTGCACATAAAGCATTCTTCTTGCATTCCACCCTCATCAGAAAATGGCTGGCAATTTCATCTGTAAACTTGAGCTAAAGCACTGGAACACCACAGCGACTGAATAAAAAAAAAATTATGGTTTTTTACGTGCCAAAACCAGAATCTGATTATGCGGCATGCCATAGCAGGGGACTCCGGAAATTTGGACCGCCTGGAGTTCTTTAACGTACACCTATATTTAAGTACACAGACCTCGTGCTTAGCAGCGCAACACCATGGCCACTAAGCAACATTGGTGGGTGCCACTGAATTAAGGAAAATGTGTACTCAGCAGTAGTATTTAATTTACCTAGCCTTATATAAAAATTGCCTACACCCTCAAAGACCCTACAGGTGACACCGTGCTTACACAATGGACTCCATGCTCTCCCATATTTGCATTAGCCGTGACAAAGGCAGCCCAAATTTAACAAGTGCAGCTGAGCTCCACAGGAAGCAGTGCAGCAGCAAAGAGCTTGTGGCAGGCGCTCTGCACCTGTAGCATGGTGATGATGTGGCAGGGGTTGAGAATGTAGATGACGGTGCGCGAAGCAAACTTGAAGCCAAGTTCCATGCCAAACACCAAACAGAGCAGCACCAGCAGACACCGCTTGCCCCCACGATCTTCGCGCACAACTTTTGGCGCTGGAGGCACCTGCACATGAACATCCCTTCTGCTTGGCAATGCCATCGTCATACAGGAACTATCTCTGAAACCTGCAGCAAAAAACTTCTACAGCTTTAAACAGCACAGCAGACTGAGTCATGTATATCATTCGCTGATATAAAAAAATATTTGAGTGAACTTTGCGTTGCTGTACCTGAGTAAGATATTGCCAGCTGACACTCAGATTCATATGCATATAAAAAATGCACAGCCCACACTGGCAAAATCGAAAAGGCTCTCAAAAATATTGCCACAGTGTACGCATGCTCATGGTAAATGTTTTGAAAAAATATAATCCTTTCATCCTGCCCGTTGGAAATTTAGTTCAACACATTTCCAGTGCATTCAGCATCATTAAAAGATCACCAACAAAAAATTTCCAGCTTTCAACAATTGAGCAACTGCTATTTAATTACTTTGTACAATAAGTTATCACCCACAGAATATTGCTGGTGAAACTTACCGAGAAATTATTTTAAATAAGAGTTTTAAAACCAAGCCGACTGCTGCCTTTAAACTGCAGCACCTTGCAACATCGACATCAACTTTATGCGTGCTAGCCTCTCTCCGACATTCCACAAGAGCTGCTGATGTTCGATGGGGATGCTCAAATGCACGGACCAGGATGGAAAAATTCCCCTTGCCTGCTGAGCTGCTCACCTGACTGTTTTTTTGGCTCCGTGCTCTCCCGTGTGCACCCTTGTCACACGTGGGACCCAAAGAGGTCCCAGGCATAAGGGTAAGAACAGATGTTTTACATCGAAGCTGTCTATGGCTAGGATCTGGAAAAAAATTTGTCCGAGATGTTGACAAATAGCCTAGTCACGTGGTACACAGCAGCGAGGCGTGAGCAAGCGCTACTGCATCGCCTCTCTGCAGTGGAGCATGTGATGCCATGTCACACCTTCACATTTGCGAGCTGGTGACTGAAGGTCAAACGCACGTCGAGACTGACCGTGGGAGTTGTACCTGGAGGAGTAGAGCTTTCACTCTAAAACAGTACACCGGAGCGATGAACACTGTTGGCCAAACGCTAGTCTATGACGATCCATGTCAAAACATCAGTGTATATGTATAAAGCAATTATTATTATTATTATTATTATTAAAAAGAAAAATTTTAAATTTAGGCAATTAGATTTTTTTAATAAACAAAAAATTTATTTAAAAAGAAAAGGATGAAACAAACAACACAGTTACACAAGTTTGTGCCTTTGAAAAATCATGGGGTCTTACGTGCCGAAACCACTTTCTGATTATGAGGCACGCCGTAGTGGGGGACTCCGAAAATTTGGACCACCTGGGTTTCTTTAACGTGCACCCAAAATCTAAGTACACAGGTGTTTTTGCATTTCGCCCCCATCAAAATGCGGCCGCCGTGGCCGGGTTTCAATCCCGCGACCTTGTGCTTAGCAGCCCAACACCATAGCCACTAAGCAACCACGGCGGGTTGAGTTTGTGCCTTTATTCAACCGACATAGCATAACCATCATATAGAATTGAATATAGCTACCAAGCAATACAGCTTCGCTGGCCTTCCATCTTCACATGGTGGAAGGGCTCTGAATTTATTTCCCACACTTTTGCCCTCCAAAGTAGCAGCACAGGCGTTGCACAAGGATGGGCATTACATTAGTAAATATGGTACTTTTTAAGTGCACTATCCTTGGAGAACAGCGAGCCACTTTGGAAATGTACAAATAAAAATTGGTTGAAGCACATATGGCAGGCATTGGCAGTTTATCCTTGAAAAGAAGAGTGCACAGTCATCGCATAGTACCAACTTTTAGGTATGGTTCCGGGTTTTCAATTACTCCTACGAGATTCGAAAAACACTTCCTGGTAAAAAGACAATTTGGATTCATCCGAAAACCACCAGATTATCAGGGCCCTCAGCAGTGACCATAATAGGGCGCAGTAACAACATTTGCAGGAGTGAGTGAAAAGCTCAAGGCATTTGTTGTGACAGCGAACTCCCCAAAGAACTTGCTGATCAGGTTGAGTCCCTATAAAAACATATAGAAATGATCTGCTCTCCACAAGTACAGAACTAGAAGCTCAGGCTACATATTTACATGACTTTCACTGTCTTCTTGCCGAATGCCTACAGTTGATGCTAAGCTAATGCAATGGTGCATCTTTGACAAACTTTGCAAAGGGCACAGACTGCACGCTTGACATCTTGGGCGAGGAGAAGCTCTGTGAAGTCATTAAGAGATGCTGTTGCAGAAAAGTGGAGCTTTACCGTGCAGCAGAACACTTAACATGACTTGCGGTATACAATAAAGTCACTCTACTAGTACCGCACTCTAATTATTATTATTATTTTATTATTATAAATAATGAAACCAAAGATGAAGGCAAAAATGCACATTCAACACTTATGAGCAGTTGTTCTCTGTCATTCTACCACTGCGGTATGCGTACGTTCTTCGCAAGGGAGTTCACAGAATACAGTCAAACCTGGATATATTGTACCCACATATAACAAATTATTGTGCGCGTCGAACAGCTGTAAAATCCCCTTGGAAATTCTTGTACAAAATTTTTATTTTATTTATTATAGCAATGCAAATTACCTATATATTGAACTTTTTTGTGATCCCCTTCAGATTCGATATATCCAGGTTCGATTGTATCAGGTGCACACTATTAGAGAAATCCTTGAGCCCCTAGTTTTCTCATCGTTTCATACACTTGGCAGGATCTACTGGCTTTTAATATATCCAGTGCGAATGTTGAAAGGGTAATGTTGGTGTTTAGTTTTGTAAAGTAGAAAGAGTGCTGCACAATGACAGGCTCCAACATACATAAATATGCATGTACATATTATAGTAAGTTACAATGGTGATAAACCCCGACACTGTAACTGTTGACTGTAAATGTAAAAAAAAAAAAAAGAACAGGCAGAAAGGTTTATGTGGCTGTACTGTCTTTTCCTCTTTCCAGTCAAGGCTATTCTTGAGGTATGGGGAAGCTGAAAGGCAAATAACAGTCAAAAAGTCGAGAAACATCGAATTTTATTGTGCCTTAAAAGAGATCTCTAATAAACTTGAAGTATAATCTCAAAAATGCAAAACCTTATTTATGGGGAAGATAAGGAAGGACAAGATTAGGAAGATAACAAAAAAAGGCTTGAGAGAAAGCTATGAACCGTGCAACAAACAATGTAATGGAAAATGATAGGCATAATCTTAAGAGGAACCGAGCCTGTGTGAGCAAACATGTGTAGCTGCATTGATATTCAGGTTGCGATTAAGAGATGGAGTCGAGTATGGAAGGCAGACATGGTGCGATTAAATTTGCAGGCATCGTATTGAGTCAGCTGATGCAAGGCAGGTGCAGTAGTAGGAGATCGTTGGGAGTGCGCTTGGTCCTGCCGTGAACATTAAAAAAACAGGCTGATCTGATTTCGCACAGTGTTCCAACGCCTGATGACGGCCATCTCCGCAAGCGATCAACTTTTGAGCCCAACGAGGAAAGAAAGAGCAAGCAGAGGAAAATGTGCAGTAGGTAGTAGTTCTTTAACGAAAGAGACAAAACATTCGATCGTTCTATGCAGATGCCGAACTCTTTATCCCGGTCATTACTGGCTTTTTATATGTGCAGCATGCGTGACACAAATGAACAAATTACAGAAATCAGCCATGGACACCTGTTTTTTGGCGCTACCACTTGTGGAAATTTTCCATTCTTTCAGCGCGTGATCACTGCTATCGAGGAGGAAGTGGTTTATGTGAGGAATAATAACTCTCACACACAGTTCTCGACTGGCCGACTGTGGTGACAACGCAGTCGGCCGCGCCAATGCGCGAAAATGAACGCACTCGCAATGGAATCGTATTATCGACTTTGATCCATCATAGGTGCACTGATCCTGGCTTGGTCGATGGGCCAACAGTTCATTTGCCAACAAACGGACCCACCTGCAGACGCCGCCAGCTCCACAGCGCTAGTGCCGTAGCCCAGAGCACAGCGAGCAGCGTTTCCCAGAGGCGCCTCCGGGTGGATACGAATTGGGCGCACTCGGGCCCGCCGTTGCCTGCCAAGCTGTGGTTGACACCCGCGTATGCCCACCCGGAAACGGCGAACAACGACGAGGATGCAGCAGTGCCTAAAGTGCACGGTTCAGTTTGATCGTTCGCCATGCCGTTCATGATTGCACAAATTCGACACTTGTTTCACCACCTCGAGTGAAAGCCCCGTGAAGTTGCCCAAACTTGTCACGACCCAAGAAATGCGAAAACCACGGTAACTACGACCACCGGTACAACTCCAACATTCATGGAGGAAAAAAAGCCATGCCATAGCCATGCGTTATGACATTTTCCTCACGTCAATCTCGGAGGCTGCAACGCTTCATGCTTTCGGCACTTTCGGCTATTTTTGACGCCCGCTACTGCCACCCACAGAGCCGATTCCTGATTGTTGATATTCAGTAACGTAAACTTCATAACATTTCCTACATTCATTTTTTCTTTTCCTTCCAAAGCAACTTCAGGAGAGGAGGTGGAAAAACTTTATTTTCGTCAGATGTCTCTTGAATTTATCATCATCATCAGCAGCCTATTTTATGTTCACAGGACGAAGGCATAGCACAGAACCACGGCATAGCACAGAAACGTAGAAGTGCGTTTCCATTGAGCGGCCGTGACAGAACACTCTTTATTCTATGGGCAGAGTAGGCACCATAGAGCATAGAGTTTGAAACTCTGTGGTAGGCACCTTGCCAAGCGCGACGCCAATCCGAAGTCACAATATACCGGCATTCCCATGCATGCACGCATGCACTATCACGGCCGCTCAATGGAAACGCACTTGGTGCGGCCCGTCGCGTAGCGCCGGTTTTACTGGGCGAGGGCGTGATGCGAGAGTTTACCGTTTCCGCCGTCGGGGCGCCACTGCTCCAGGACGCTTTGCAGGAGGAAGAGCGCCCGAGCGCCGCAGAGCCAGTGGGTCTCACGCGTCGCAGCGGGTTTCTTTATGATATACGACTGCCCTACTGGTTCTGCGCACGTGTGTGATCGTGTACGGTGTGAACAGACGTTAGTACAGACGGTGCCATGCCGCGCAACTGCTGTGTGCCGCTGTGCAGCACCAACGCAAGGAAAGATCCGACGATACGATATTATGAATTTCCGTGCGATCCTCAACGGCGGGCAGCATGGTTGAAGAACATGGTTTCGCCATGTTTGGCGAAAACAGCCGTTAAACTTCCCATTCAGGATGGTGAAACTTGTCTTGTCAGCTGCCATCTCATCTGCAGCCAGTGAGCTCTCGAGTGAGCTTGAATTCATCACTATGTGGAGTGAGCTTGTAGCTGATAGCTGATTGCGTATACCTGGCCGGCTACGTTGCACGTGCATGTGAGGAAAAGGTGCAGTTGTTCTACAAGTTAAAAAAATTGGATTAGGCGTGCATTCTTTTGTCCTTTGTTTAAGCGACTAATTCACACACACACACACATATACATACACACACACACACACACACATATATATATATATATATTGAGGTATGTCTGTGGCTGATTTCATTACGAATATATATTAGATTATGTTCTTTTAGTACCGTTTTTCAAGCTAAATTTTTATGCTCGTCTTCAGGTGGCTTGTAATTCCTGCAAACTCCTTTTTCATGCAGCGAGGCCAGCTGAAGCAATTTATAGATTGATCCGCAACGTTGATGATGGATGGCTAAGGTACCCAACAATAGAAGCAGTTGGCCTGTGTAAGCTTGTATGCACCTTCGTCACCAAGGTCATGAAGTGCTCAGACGTGAGACGAACCAGCAGGCTATGCAACAACTTGATGTCAGCACTATACTTCCTCATTTCACACAATTTCCGGCGCTGACTTCTGAAAAAGAGGATCGCAACCACGCTGAGGACCTCTGCAGAGTATTTTTGAGCAAGCTCATAAGACTATTGTTGACGAACAGGGCTAGCAGCCTGAATTCGACAGTTGAAAAAATTTTGCTTACACATAAACCTCTCTCGAGGAAAGTTCTGCGCTTGTAACGCTTTCAGCTTCTGTGTACATGAACTTTGAAATGAAAAGAAAAACTGGACTCGACCTACTGACTTCTGGCTTTATTGTTTTCTTTCCGACCATTGATGTAGGCTAGTAGTGCCCATTTGCAAAATATTTCCCGCATATACCCGTGAACCGGCTGAACTATATAATGCAGTACATTTCTGCATGTCCAGAAACGTAAAACAGCGTTAATCATCGGCTCTAATTGTGGACCAGACTGATCAGAGTTCGGACTTCTTAAAACGAGCATTTTATGCTAACCAACTAATTATATGCAACAACTTAGCGGATAACCGACTTCGTGTGTGTCGAACGCTCGAAGAAGCGCACCTAACATAGGTGACTTCCTACACAAACTGTCGCTGACAACTGCAGCGATGCTGACGTACTGCTATCAGTAGCAAATCGCCAGTTGACATTAACATTCATATTTTGTGAAACACCGCTACACAGCTCTTCATCGGAACAAATCAAGCGCTGACCGCGCGGCCGCGGCGGGCGGCGCACAGCTCTCCCCCCGCAACTGTCCCGGAGCAGTGGCGCTGCGGCGGTGGCGACGGGAACTAGGCGCGTCACGCCTCTCTTGGCCGACGCGACAGGCCGCACGAAGTGCGTTCCATTGAGCGGCCGTGCCACCACAGCGCAGCAGTGCCAGATTTCCCTCTAGGTAATATAGTGAGAAACTCTATGGCTTAATGGTTTCAATAGTATCAGGCTTCTGTGCTAGAGTCCCTGTGTTCGAATCCTGCCATCGGGCAATGTTAATGATGTTTATTTAATTATTTATTACGCAATACACTGTTGAAAATGACGAGTTTACGAAGTCACAAATCTGTTTGAAGCCAAAAAGACGAAGTTTAGGCAAATCCATGTACTTCCCGTAATTCCCGTGCTGGAACAGCCATAGAGTTTCCTACGGGAACATACCGGAACAACCGCTCCCATTGCAGCTCCCATAGACCATAGACACTAGCGCCAGAGTTCTCTCTAGTAATTTTTGGCCAGCGATAGGTGTAATCTTTGTGGGGCGGGAGGCATAGAGTTTCCTGCGGGAGGGACCCTCGACCACATAATATGGGAATGTCCATACTCTCCTAGGGAACGCACAAAATAGGTAGTAGAGACACCTGGGAGACCCTGCTGCGCATCTCGGACTTTGAGCTCCAGCTCCGGCTCGTCCAACTGGCTGAAGAGGCTGGGACACAAAACCTCCAAGCCTGCATCTGAGGCGGCGGCACTCGCCCCCTGACCTGCGTGTTGGGGGGTGGGTAGAACACCTTATCCATTGGAAAATAAAGTTTATTCTATCTATCTGTAGGAAACTCTATGGCGTCGGAGACCCTACACCAACTGCATGAAGCTTGGACAAACGCTTCATTCTACTGTATCTGGTTCGTTCTACTGTATCTACTGTGCTCGGTGGCGGAAACAGTAATTTTATTCCCCACCAACGTGTTGTGAATAAAACGGAGAAGCAGCGACGGAGACGGCGTAAGTGACGCATGAACAATAATGCATTGAGCAGACGACAGCGACTAGGCGATGGCAGCGCTACCGCAATTTCAGCGTTTTCTTTTCATCACTTTCGACGCTTGCCATGGCGTGTGCTGGAGGACTCCTTCTTTTACGCTCCAATCATAATCCGTCTCCGTCACGGTCAATGGCGGCACAGCTCACGGGATAATTGTAAACAAATACCACGTGCGTGGTGACTAACGTATAAATGTTCACTAGTATTTGGTGTTTAGTGCGCAAGTGTGGAAATACGCAATGGACAAGTCGCACGGCAATTGCGAGTGTTGTGAAAAATGGTATAAGGTGAGTCGCAGCTACATTCGGACTACGCATGCAATGCGCACATATCGCATGAAACGCCCAGCCAACGTACCGGGAGGTTAACCTAAATGTAAGAGTTAAACACGGACAATGTCAGCATTTATACTAGCTGTAGTTAATGTTAGAAAGCCTTGTAAAATTGGTCAGGACGCCGTGGAATGCCACTATATATAGCGGCCGGCGCAGATGCCAGGGACTCGTCAAACTGACTTCATTAGTCGCCGTGTCTTTTGGTTTCGGCCTCTGTTCTAGCTTAGTAGTAGTATTGTGCTAGGATATAGACGTGATCCACAGCACACACACACAAAAAGAAATGGACGACGACAGTGGTACGTTAATTGTTGCTGGGATTTTGGTAGTAAACTCTCTAGTACAGCGTTTCGTAGAGCGTCTGCCTGCGTTCACTGAGCAGCATGGAACAACGTTTGATCGGTAGCGAGCAGCCTATTGGTTTTTGAGTGTTTAGAAAATTCATATTATGCTCCACAGACGGTGAACATAACTAAGCACACTAGCCGTTCAATGTATACAGTGCCCTAGCTGCGTTTATATTCTTACTACTTTAAGAGAAAACTGTGCTTATTTATCATTATTGTGGTGGAACAAAAAACGAGGGACGGACAGAAGTAACATAGACAGGCGCTCCCCACGTTGCTTCTGTCGTCCCTCGTCTTTTGCTGCGCAACAATTATGGTAATTAATCATGCACTAACTAGCCCAGCAGCGGGTTTTACTTAGTCCTTACCTTGCTTTCTTCTTGCTCGAACTCAACATTGTTTTTTATTCTCGTTCTTGTCTTGTTGATTGCCTGGTTCGCTAGAAAAATAAGAAATAAATGGAAACAAGGAAGAGAGAAAACTCATTTCTATTGGAGTGGTGGTGGTCGTTTTACTGACTCATAAGTCCGGACGAGCCAGGCAAGGAATGATGTGAATTGTTTTTTGTTGAATGACACAGGCAAAAAAAGAAAAGAAAGAAAGAAAGAAATCTTGCTGCGAATATCTGCCAGAAACAAAGCAGCGATAAGCGTAAAACCTCCTTCTGAAGTCATTACACACATATCGCACTTCAAGGTTGGAAAAAATAGAGAACTGTGCAGTGGGGAGTATTTACTAAGATGAAAGCAAAACAGCAGTCCACAAGCTGAACATTGTGGCACATTAATGAACACGAGTAATGACTGTGACTACGTAGAGCCGCTGCACAGGAGCACAATGAATAAGCAACAATGACATACTAATATGTACAATATGTGAGAGAGGTTAACGTTCCTACAAAAACGTGGCACAACTGTGTGCATTCTTTTTTTGCAACTGCAACAGTTGTAAATGCTAAAGAAAAGCAGTTTAAGACAAAATTGTTTTTCTAGAGTGAGCTAAAGAGCAGCAGTGGACATCAGAATTTCTGCAATAATTGGTAATACAGTTGTTAAAATATAACTAATTACTAAATTTGACTGGAAATAAGTGCTTGAAATCTGTAGTGAAGTCCAGTTTATATGAGAGTCAATCAAATGAAAACTGCAAATGTTTAAAAAATTTATTAATTGTACACACACGGCACAAAGCTGTATTACCTTTCAATATAACCTCCCCCATGCTCAGTGCAAGTTTGCCAGCACTTACAGAGTGCCTGTATTCCCGTAGAAAATAATTCATTTGGGAGTGTGCGCAGCCATTCGTGAACCGCGTGGCATACCTCTTCATCAGAATCAAACTTCTTTCATCGCTTAGGGCAAGGTCTGGTGAGTGTGGTGGATGTGGAATACACTCAAATTAGGTTTGTCATTGTCGCAACTGTTGCACAGGATTGTCATGTTGCAACAGAAAATGTGCAGGCAACAATCCACAGAATTTTGATTTCATTGCAGGCCGAAGATTATTTTTTTAGGAGGTCATAGTACGATTCACTAGTGCTGTTGGTCTCTCGCAATGTGTGGTGCTCCAAGATGATGCCTTTTTTTCCCCGAAAGAGCGTAACCTTCCCTTTTGATGGCTGTGTTCGGTCCTTTTGTGGTTTGGGTGATGAGGAATGCTGCCATTTCTTATCCGCTCTCTTGTTTTTTGATTGGTGGTAGCGAACCCATGTTTCATCCCCAGTGACGCTTCTTGCAAGGAAGGCATCTTCTTGTTCAACATGCTGCAGAAGTTGTTCACACGTCTCAACACGGCGCTGTTTCAATTCAGGAGTCAGCTGCTGGGGTGCCCATCTTGCAGACAACTTGTGAAATCTGAGAACACCATGTGGTATGCTGAACCATGACTCATGCTTACAATTGCTGCAATGTCATCCAGTGCCACTCGGTGGTTTTCCATCGCAACGGCTTCAATGGCTGAATGTTTTCTGGAGTCGCAATGAGGTGTATCTGACCTGGTTGTCGGCCAGAAATGTCACAACCTTTGCGAATTTGTGACTCCATTTGTAGACTTGCCACTATGGCACACATGCATTACCATGCTAGGCCTTCACTATACGATGAATAGGCTTCACACCTTCACTGTGCAGAAAGTGAATAACACAACTCTGTTCCTGTCTGGTGCAAGTTGCTAGTGGGGCAGCCATTTTTACACTTATTCTGTGCCGGTGTTTCTGCACCTGTGCGATGCTGCCACCGATGCACTGTTAGGAACATGTCTGCCCATAGACGCTGACTATAAGGGGGCTCCAGGGCCCACGCCCCCTCTGAAAAACCTCCGGTGAAGCCGAAGCCTGCGCCACCCCCACACACATAAACACCTAAAATGTTATTGCCAGAGTTCTGCCACCCATATCATTTGAGGTTTCTGTTGAGTTGCGTCGACCTTTTCACTTAAAATTTTACTGTGGCTAATAGCTTACTGCATCATTGTTGGCGCGGTTAGCACAGATTTTAATTCATACATTGCTTTATTTCTGCAAATCCTGACAAGCGCATTAGAAGTATCAGCGGTGGCTGCCTCATCCATATTTCTCATTTCAACGTTGTTTTAAATTTCCACTGTAAACACCCATGCACATATATAATATATTTAAATATACACACAGGACAAAGCTTATTATATTTTTAAAGGAGGAGGAGGTAGCCAATTAAAAATTATTTCTCAAGGTATGGATAGCCTATGTCTAGAGAATGAATATGTTGCTGTATGTTCACCTCGCTTCAAATTGCTTTGCGTGCTTTTTTGACGCAGCAAAACCTGCAGACTTCGGTGGCCCCTTTGGCCGAGTCTTTTATCAACGGCGTGTGAAATGCACACAAATGATATGTGTCTCAGTATTGCTTCTCCTTTCAGTAAGCAGTTCTAACTAAACACTAAAAAAAATCCTCTTCTAATAATTTACAACATATATTAGGGATGAAAATGTCGTCACTTGCATGCAGAAGTCTAATAGTAATTTTTTTCATTACTGATATTTAATTAGGTAATTGTAATTAATTGTATAACTCGAGACATAATATCCTAATTATCAAAATGTCAATGAGGCCTTTCAGATGGGTTACTGTATATGTTCAGTATAGCCGACTTAAACAAACAAATCGAAGAGCACTGCAAAACCTTGAGCAAGCAACAGTGGGAGGAAGTCTGCAACGCCGCGGATGGCCAACTCCACAATGGAAGTATGTGGCGACTGCTGAGGCACCTGCTGGGCGAAACCCAATACAAATCCAAGCAAAGAGCCGACATGCAGAGACTTCTGCACAAAGCAAAAGGGGTGGCGAGCGAGAAGCAAATTGTCATGAAACTCTGCGACAAGTACCTCCCGCAACGACCGACGGTTGAGCACGGCCGGTACACTGGCAGTCCTAGTCCCAAGTTAGATGAAGACTTCAGTGAGGCGGAAATCAGAACGGCACTCCAAGGACTCAACGACAAGTCAGCCCCAGGACCGGACAGCGTTAACAACAAAATGCTCAAAAACCTAGACGACAAATCTGTCACCAAACTCACGGGCTATAATAACAAGTTCTGGAGAGAAGGCCGCATCCTGGAGCAGTGGAAGAGGTCCAAGGCTATCCTCATACCCAAGCACGGAAAGCCGTTGAGTTTGGAGAACCTACGCCCAATCTCTCTCACGTCGTGCGTGGGTAAGGTCTTGGAACACGCCTTCCTGAACCGTATCAACAGCCATCTAGAAAAGAGGGAAGCCTACCCCCACACCATGATAGGCTTCCGATCCCGCCTGTCCACGCAGGACATCATGTTACAACTAAAGAACCAGATACTTGACGACAAGACAAGAAACACCAGAGCCATCCTAGGACTAGACCTGGAGAAAGCATTCGGCAACATCGCTCACGAGTCGATCCTTAAACAAGTGGCTAATCTGAACCTGGGGGAAAGGGCCTACAACTACGTGAGGGATTTTCTGAACGATCGCAAAGCCATCCTGACGGTTGGCGACCTCGAGTCCAAAAAACGAACGTAGGGAAGTGCAGGTAGCCCCCAGGGCTCAGTTATATCTCCGCTCCTTTTCAACTTAGTCATGCTGGGTCTCCCCAGCAAACTACGGGAAATCGAAGGAATCCACCACGCTATATACGTGGACGATATAACGATTTGGGCGGATCGCGGCAGTGATGGGCAAATTGAACACGCACTACAAATGGTCATTCACAAAGTCAAAGAGTACCTCCAAGAAATGGGCCTCAAATGCTCCCCGAGCAAGTCCGAACTACTCCTTTATCGGCCCACGCGCAGAGGCATGCCACCAAGGAGCTACACAGGACCCCGGGAGTACGAGGAAATCGGCCTGTACACCCAAGACAGAAACGCAATCCCCAAAGTAAACAAGATCAAAATCCTCGGAATGATCATTGAGGCCAACAGAGCTAACGGCGAAACCGTGAGGAAGATCGAACGCAAAGTCACCAGCGCCACGAGACTCATAAAGAGAATAACTCAATAGACATGCAGGCATGAAGGAAGAAAACGTCATTCGACTGATCCACTCATTCATTGTCAGCCTACGTAGCCGCCTACCACAACTGGTACGTCGTGGAAAAGAACAAGATCAACACGCTCATAAGGAAAACGTACAAGATAGCCCTGGGCCTCCTGGAATGGACGAGCCCCAAGCTCCTGGCTCAGCCGGGCATACACAACACCCTAGAGGAAATAGCCGAAGCACAACGCATCTCGCAGCTCGAACGCCTGTCGACCACCACGACGGGAAGGTACATTATGAACACGCTCGGCATAACGTACCACAACCAGCACAGCCAGAAAATTCAAATCCCCAACAAAATCAGAGAGACATTATGGTGGCAACCATCCCAAGAAACGTGCACCCTGATTACAACCGAGGTAGAAGAAAGGCAAGAGCCGAGGCTCTGCTCCGTTCATTCGGCAGGGAGAGAAACACGCGCTTTGTCGACGCAGCCGAATATGCGAACGGCCAAAAATACACCGCTGTAGTCATAGACGCAGAGTCAAAAACCAGAACCACATGCAGTGTATACACCAAACACTCGGAAATAGCGGAGGAAGTAGCAATTACGCTGGCACTCACAGAACAGGAATGTGAAGTCATACTAAGTGACTCGCAAACGGCAGTAAAGAATTACGCCAAAGGTCGAATTTCCAAGGAAGCCCTGTCCATTCTGGCCAAAGTGGGCAGATCCAAAACCGCGAGCTCGAGGATCATATGGTTCCCCGTGCACGTCACCACGTAAGGTGACGCGCTCCCGAACTTAAATGAGACGGCGCACCGGAAGGCGCGAGACATGATCCGCTGCGCCGAACAGGGGAATGCCTCTCGCACGATAGCGAACGCTTCTTGAGCAGAACGGGACAGGCTCACCAGATACTTAGAACGACAGAAAGCTGAGCTAGTTGGTAAGGATTCATTATGCAAAAAAGAGGTGTGTGTTTGTGTGTGTGTTAGTGTGTTGTTTTATTCGGCGCCGTCTTTGTAATCCGTAAACCAGCTTAAGCGACTTGATGTGTTGTTTCTTGGACCGCCGTGTTGTAAGCGAAGGTTACGTACAGCAGAACGGCATCTCAGGTCTTGTGTTCGACATTGACGTACATTGCTAGCATGTCGGCAATGGTTTTGTTCAGGTGCTCCATGAGACCATTCGTCTGCGAGTGGTAGGCAGTTGTCCTCCTGTGGCTTGTCTGGCTGTATTGCAGAATGGCTTGGGTGAGCTCTGCTGTAAAGGACGTTCCTCTGTCGGTGATGAGGACTTCTGGGGCACTATGTCGCAGCAGGATGTTCTTGTCGAAAAGTTTCGCCACTTCGGCTGCGCTTCCTTTCGGTAGAGCTTTAGTTTCAGCGAAGCGGGTGAGATAGTCTGTCGCCACGACGATCCACTTATTTCCGGATGTTGATGTCGGAAACGGTCCCAACAAATCCATCCCGATCTGCTGAAATGGTCGGCAAGGAGGTTCAATCGGCTGTAGTAATCCTGCTGGCCTTGTCAGTGGTGTCTTGCGTCGCTGACAGTCTCGGCATGTCTTGACGTAATGGGCAACGTCGGTGGTCAGATGCGGCCAGTAATACCTTTCCTGTATCCTCGACAGCGTCCAGGAGAATCCGAGGTGCCCAGTGGTTGGATCGTTGCGTAGTGCGTGCAGTACTTCTGGACGCAGCACTAATGGAACAACAAGAAGGTAGTTGGCGCGAACTGGCGAGAAGTTCTTCATGAGCAGGTTGTTTTGTAGTGGGAACGAAGACAATTTGCACCTAAATGCCCTTGGGGCAACGTCTGTGTTCCCTTCCAAATATTTGACGAGGCGTTTTAGCTCCGGGTCTGCTCGTTGCAGTTTATTGAAATCTTCCACGCTTATTATTCCAAGGAAGGCGTCATCCTCGTCATCTTGTGGCGGGGATCGATGGAGGCGCGTGATAGGCAGTCGGCCTCAGAGTGTTTTCGTCCGGACTTGTAGATTACCGTGACGCCGTGTTCTTGCAGTCTAAGGCTCCACCGCGCCAGCCGTTCTGAAGGGTCCTTTAAGTTAGCTAGCCAACACAACACGTGGTGGTCGCTGACCACATTGAATGGCCTGCCATATAGGTAAGGGCGGAATTTTGCTGTAGCCCAAATGATGGCGAGGCATTCCTTTTCAGTCGTAGAATAATTGCCTTCCGCTTTTGACAGTGACCGGCTAGCATAAGATATCACCCTTCAAGTCCGTCTTTCCTCTGGACTAGGACGGCACCGAGGTCTAGGCTACTGGCATCAGTGTGGATTTCGGTATCGGCGTCGTCGTCAAAATGTGCAAGTACCGACGGAGACTGCATGCGTCGTCTGAGTTTTTGAAATGCGTCGGCCTGCGGCATTTCCCACTTGAACTCGAAATCACATTTGGTTCGATGTGTTAGTGGCTCCGCGATGCGCGAAAAGGAGCGCCTATAGTAGGCACACATGCCAAGGAATCTATGCAGTGCCTTCTTGTCGATGGGCTGCGGGAACTTTTCGATCGCAGTTGTCTTCTGCGGGTTGGGGCGAACTCCAGATTTCCTGATGATGTGGCCTAGAAACAGAAGCTCATTGTAAGCGAAGCGGCACTTTTCCAGCTTCAGAGTAAGCCCTGATGACTTGATGGCCTTTAGTACTGTCACAAGCTGCCTAAGGTGATCGTCGAAATTTCCGGCGAAGACAACGACGTCATCCAAGTAAACAAGACACGTCTTCCACTTCAATCCTGCTAAAACCTTGTCCATCAAGCACTGGAATGTTGCAGGCTCCGAGCACAGTCCAAATGGCATAACCTTGAACTCATAGAGGCCATCTGGCGTGATGAAGGCAGTCTTTTCACGATTCCTTTTGTCGACTTCTATTTGCCAGTAGCCAGACTTGAGGTCCATCGAGGAGAAGTATTTAGCGTTGCAGAGCCGATCCAATGCGTCGTCTAACCGTGGGAGGGGGTATACGTCCTTCTTCGTAATCTTGTTCAGTCGACGATAATTGACGCAGAAACGAAGGGTTCCGTCGTTTTTCTTCACTAAGACAACAGGAGGCGCCCACGGACTTTTCTACGGCTGGATGATGTCGTTGCGCAGCATTTTGTCGACTTGTTGTCTTATAGCTTCGCATACTCGCTTCGAAACTCGGTAAGGGTTCTGGTGGAGTGGTCGAGTGCACTCTCGGTTATTATGCGATGCTTTGCGACTGGTGTTTGTGAAATCCTCAATGACATCGAAAAGCAGTCTTTGTATCATCGAAGCAGTGTTCTGAGCTGTTGCTGCTTAACGATGGGGAGACTTGGATTTATGTCGAAGTCTGGCTCGGGAACTACGGTCGTCGGGGTAGATGCGGCAGAATCCGAGAGGAAAAACGCATTGCTAGTCTCCAGGATTTCCTCGATGTATGCGATTGTCATGCCCTTGTTGATGTGCTTGAACTCCTGGCTGAAGTTTGTCAGCAACACTTTCGTGTTTCCTCCGCGCAGTCGAGCGATCCCTCTTGCGACGCAAATTTCACGGTCAAGTCGTAGACTTTGGTCACCCTCGATGATGCCTTTTATTATGTCGTCGAGGTAGTCTCTTCGTAGTCTTTGTAGGCAGCGGAGGATCTTCGTCAGTTTGACGAACAGCAACCGCACCTCTATCGGTTGCGGCTTTTAGTTTTCCGAATATGGGCTCACGGACCGGCCCCGGGTTGGGCCAGTGTGTGCACGGCGCTGCGGCGACAGGTAACGGCTTGGTGACGGTGAACGAGACAGTCGTTGAGGGCGCCACTGAGTAGTGGTGAGGCAGTCGGCGATGTCACAAGGGCGTTCTCCTTCTCTCGGGTGCGTTGACAGCGAAGCCTCGCAATCCCAGGTCGCGGTATGGGCATCGGCGGTACACAGGGCCGGCTTCGCCGCCGTGATAGCAGAGTGGGTGGTGGTTGGGGGATGCTAAATGTCCGTCTTCCTTGCGTATGTGCGCTGGGTGGGCGTGCTGGCGGCGGTGGACGACGGATATGTGGTGTTACAGGGCCCTGGCGTGGTCGTGGAGGGGGACCTTGACGGCGTGCGACGGTGGCGTAGGTCATCGCTTCTGCCTGGGGCTGCGGTAATTGAGGTTGCACCTCAGGAACTCCAAGCGATCACTGAACCTCATCTTTCACGATGTGAACGATGGAGGCCACTTGAGGCTGCGACGAAGGCAAGACCTTGTGCAGTTCTTCGTGCACAATGGCCCTGATGGTCTCTTGGAGATCACCGGAGCCCAGTGCTTGGATGGCGTATTGAGGCATCAGCACTTGGCGGTTATATTGCTAAGTGCGCATTTCTAAAGTTTTCTTTATCGTCGTTGCCTCTGTCAGGAACTCAGCTACCGTCTTCAGTGGGTTTTGGATTAGTCTGGCGAAAAGTTCCTGCTTTACACCTCGCATCAGGAAACGCACTTTTTTCTCTTTGGACATTTCCGGGTCAGCGTGCCGGCAGAGACGGGTTGTCTCTTCTGTGAAGATGCTGATGGTCTCATTGGGTAGTTGGCCTCAGGTTTCCAGCATAACTTTGGCCCTTTCTTTTCAGACAATACTCATGAACATCCTCAGGAAGTTACTGCGGAACAGGTCTCATGTTACAAGGGTCGACTCCCAGTTCTCGAGCCAACTCCTCGCGGAATCTTCCACTGAGAAGTACACGTGTCGTCGCTTATCGTCAGAGGTCCAGTTATTGAAGGTCAAGATCCTTTCAAAGGTTTCGAGCCAGGTTTCCGGATCCTCCGACATAGCTCCACGGAAGGTAGGGGACTTTCTGGGTTGTTGAAGTATGATGGGTTACACTGGGGCTGCCATTGTGGTTGTCTTGGCCACAATCATCTTGGTCTTCTCAGGTAGAAGTCCGTGCTCTGGGGGCAACTGTTGTAGAAGGTGAACACATGCTGACGCAACGACCGCTGTGACTGTGAAGAGTGTGCGGAGTGGTGGATGAGAGCACGTGACAAAAATCAGTATGCCCGCTGCATTGCAGTGAAGCATGTCTTCTCCTCTGCAGGTGTGCGTTCTGGCGGTGCCCGAAGCATACCGTGGACTTATTTTTGTTCTAGCAATACTACTGGTCGGGCGCTTTGTCTATAAATAATCGCAATTGCTATATGGCGTCACCTCACAGCTCCGAATGGCTGTCGTTTAGTCGGGGTTGTGGTAAAATAGGGATCTGGAATTGCCGCATAGAACCCCAAATCTTCGTATTAAGCGGGTTGGCCTAGGCCGCTGGTTCGAATTATCTGGTCAAATTTACAATGGAAAATACGGGACCGCAGAAAACCTTCGAATTATCCGGGATTTCGAATTAACGAGGTTGTAGAGGATCTGATTCCGGCGCCGGTGCCGTGAATGTCTGCACAACGAGCGGATGTTTATGTTTGCGGTGCCCAGTTGCTCTCAAAGTTCGCTCTCTCCTCTCTGCGCGCGTCTGTCTATAGCGGACGCATTTCGCTCCCCTATAGCCTGGTGACCCGGACGTAGCAAGCACATGCGAAAACCGTGTCCAAGAGAAGCTGCTTGCAGCAACTCCTCAACGCGGAAGAACTTGGTGATCGCCGACTGTCGCAGCTATTACATTGGATGCGACAGCTACTCGGCGACCATACCCAAGACTCCGAGAGTCCACTATTGCGTGAGCTATTTCTGCAATGCTTGCCCGAGACACTTGTGGTTTTGGCAGGTGCGAATGATATGCCTCTTGAAAAATTGGCAGAGCTCGCGGACCGCGTCAATGACTACTCTGGCGCAAGCATCGTGGTGTCCTTGACCACTGTCACATCAGACGTCGAGGCCTGGCAATTTCGCCTTGAGGAGAAAATTGACAGGCTGATGGACACCGTGGCAGCAATGCAGATGGATACGCCTCGTCGCTCACCACTGGCTAGGGGTGGCTCACGTTCGCGTTCCCGTTCCTGCCCAAGACACACTTCCAATGGCTTCTGCTGGTGCCACACCAGGTTCGGCGCCAGTGCTGCAAAATGTCGACAGCCTTGTCGCTGGCAGGGAAACGTAGAAGCGAGCCACTAATGGCGGCGCGTGACTCAACCACTACGCGAAACCGCCTATTCTACATCACAGACAGGATCGCAGGACATCGCTTTCTTGTGGACACTGGTGCAGAGGTGAGCGTCATTCCTGCCTCCCGCCACGACTGACACTGTTGCCCGAGGATGGCACCTTTGCAAGCTGTGAATACATCCCCAATCGCAACATATGGCCAATGCTCCCTCACCATTAACCTGGGCTTGTGTTGCATATTTCGGTGGATTTTCATTCTCGTCGACGTGCGCTTCACCATAGTAGGTGCGGACTTTCTTACCCATTTCAGTTTGAACGTGAATCTCTGCTCCCGTCAACTTGTGGACTGTACGACCAGCCTCTCTATGCAAGGTATCCTCGCACCGCTGTCCGCCTCTATGCAAGCAGCTTCACATTTGCCATCATCAGAATTTGCCTCTATCGTCAGTGAATTTCCTGAACTTACCAAACCTAGCAACCTGGAACTTCCGGTGCGACACACTGTGACACACCACATCGTCACCACGGGTCCTCCAGCGTCCTGCAAGCCACGACGTCTTGCTGGAGACCGCCTCGCCACAGCTCGCAGAGAATTTGACCACATGCTGCAGTTAGGCATAATCCACCAATCGTCAAGCAGCTGGTCATCTGCCCTGCACATGGTGCCCAAGTGTGACCTTGGAGATTGGCGCCCAAGTGGAGACTATCGTGCATTGAATGCCCCCACCGCCCCCGACCGGTACCCGCTTCCGCACGTTCATGACTTTTCTGCCACTCTTGCTGGAACAACCATATTTAGCAAGATTGACCTAGTCGAGGCATATCATCAAATTCCTGTGGAACCAGTGGACATACCGAAGACTGCCATCACAACACCTTTTGGCCTATTCGAGTACGTCCGCATGCCTTTCGGGTTATGGAATGCAGGCCAGACTTTTGAATGTTTCATCAATGAAGTCATACGTGGTCTGCACTTCGTTGTCGCCTATCTTGATGATCTGCTGGTGGCAAGTTCTTCACCAGAGCAACACGCTGACCATCTGTAGTTGCTTTTTTCGCGACTCCAGGAACATGGCTTGACTATCAACACAGCCAAATGTGTCTTTGGTGTTCACAGCGTAGAATTTCTTGGACACCTTGTCACACCTGAAGGAATCAAGCCATTGGACAGGAAGGTTCAAGCTCTGTGAATTTCTCGGGCTTCTGAACTTCCACCGTCGGTTCCTGCCTAATATCGCCCGCATAATTCTACCTCTGACAGACATGCTGAAGGCTCCAAAGGCACCATCTGTGATCTTGGAGTGGACATCCGAAGCAGACGCCACCTTGCAAGAATTCAAGAATGCCCTCGCACACGCCACCCTCCTAGTGCATACCCTAACTGATGCGCCCATGCGGCTCATCACCGACGCCTCCTCCAGTGCCGTCGGTGCAGTTCTGCAACAATTCCAGCAGAATTTGTGGTGTCCACTCGGTTTCTTTAGCAGAAGATGAAGCCGGCAGAAACTCGATACAGCACTTTTGACCGCGAACTCCTGGCTGTACGTCTACCTTGGCATTCGCCACTTTTTCGAAGGTACCGTGTTCCATGTACTGACGGATCATAAGCCACTGACATTCGCTTTCCGTGGAAACCATAGCACACACACATCCCAGCAAATTCAGCATCTGCATTTTATCTCCGAATTCACGGTCGACCTACGTTAATCGAAGGACCCGTTAATGCGGCTGCCGATGCCCTGTCACGTGTTGACACGTTTTCCACTGCTGCTGTGGACTTCGAGATCATTGCAGAGGCACAACATTCTGACATCGAGCTGCGTGACCTGCGTGCAAGGTCCATATCTCTCTCGTTTGCTGAGGTGCCACTGCTGTTCTCCTCCGGTACGATTGTCTGCGACATGTCAACAGGCTGTGCCCGTCCATTTGTGCCTTCCTCGCACCGTCGTCAAGTCTTTGGCAAAATACATGGCTCGAGCCATCCTGGTGTTTGCACCACTCAGCGCCTCATCACCTCCCGTTATGTGTGGCCCGGCATCAATGCAGATGTCCGCCACTGGGCTCGAGAATGTCAGCGCTGCCAACATGCAAAAACGACCCACCACACCAAGTCACCACTTCAACCCTTCCGTCCGCCTGACTCCCGCTTTGACCACATTCACATCGACATTGTCGGTCCGCTGCCTTCATCGTGTGGTAAACGATACATCCTCACCTGCGTTAACCGCTACACGTGCTGGCCTGAAGCATTTCACGTAGTACACAATATTACGGCGTCCACCGTGGCGTCCATTTTCATAGCCGGTTGGATATCTCGTTTCAGCTGCCCCAGCGTGGTAACAACCGACCGCGAACGACAGTTTGAAAGTGAGCTCTTCAGAGCGTTAACAAGCATCCTCGGTATCCGCTACATCCACACAACTGCATACCATCCGTCAGCAAATGGAATGGTGGAAAGGCTTCACCGCCAGTTAAAAGCCGCCCTCATCGCCCGCGACGCACGGGTCAACGACCTGCTGCTAGTTCTACTAGGCATTCGGTCGGAGATAAAAGAGGACCTCGGGTGTACTGCTGCCGAAATGGTCTACGGGACGACACTACGTCTACCCGGTGAATTCTTCGCAACACCTGCAGTCCCCAACCTCTTGCCTCCTGCCTGCGTTGAGCAAATTTGGTCGCTCTTTGAGTGCTTGCGACCAACATCAGCTCGACAGCCCCCCACTTACGACGTTTTCGTAAGCAAAGACATAGCTGCCTCAACTCACGTTTTTGTGCGCTGTGAAGGCATCCGGCCCGCCCTCAATGCACCACGATGGCCCGTTCGAAGTGCTACAGCGCGGAGAAAAGACTTTTACTGTTTTTGTGAACAGCCATACGTGAAAACGTGATTGCAATCGACCGTGTGAAATCCGCGCACGTGGCAAACTTGTGTGTTTGTCTTGCACTCCCCACACCTTCCCCGCCCGATTCTCCCCCATCCGTACCCTGCCCCGTGAGTAAACACGTGTCCTGGGCATCAGCGTGACAACAGCGACCTTTGTATCAAAGGGGGGGGGGGAAGCCCTGTAGAGGATCCGATTCTGGCGCCGCAGCCATGATGGTCTGCACAACGAGGGGATGTTTATGTTTGCGGCGCCCACCTCGTTGGCGTGGAAGGCATGTGCACTAAATAAAGACACAGTTTCACCGCCGCTCGGCTGCTCGCCGGTTGCTCTCAAAGTTCGTTCTCTTCTCTCTGCGCGCGTCTGTCTATAGCGGACCTCTATAGAGGTTTTACTGTATATATATATATATATATATATATATATATATATATATATATATATATATATATATATATATATATATATATATATGGTGGACCGATCTTCATCAGGATTTACAAAAGAAATGGCAGTTCGGCCCTGGTAGCAAAGACACCAGAGCGGGTGCCCGGTCGTTCTCAGATACATCAAACCGAGAGGGACAGTAGTGACAGTGATTGACTTTCTCTCGCCGCTTTGGCAGATTTACAGCTGCCTTTGGCAACTATGCAGGGCAAGAGGAAGGCGGAGTCCCATGTATGTAGAGCAAGGAGGTCAGTGAGAGAAAAAAGAAAAGAAAAACACACAGAAGGAGGGAGACATAAGTCGGAGAGTGAAGGGGGCGGGAAGTAGCGGCAGCTAGGTTCCCGTTGACCCAAGGCAAGAAGGGAGAAAACGGTTGCTGCGCAGCACCGGTGCACGTACTGCCATTGTAGCGGGACAGAGAGCAAGTTGAATTGGGTGGTGGGGGGGGGGGGGCACAATAGAGAAGGGACCCAGAAGGAAGACAAAAGAGCGGCAACTTGTGGAAAGAAACACAGTGTCACAGTACATATATACAAGGCACGGCCCGTTCCGGCAACTCTGTGGTCCAGCTACGGTGCGAAAAAAATATATAGTTCCAAAAAGAATATATGCGTGGAATTCGTGAAGCAATTGCGCCCCTGGGCTTAGGTTTAGGGAGCCGAGTTAAAGAGCCTCCTTGTGGTCCAGGTTTTGAACGTTTAACCGACAACTGACATCAAGTCAGCTCGTGTGGATTCCAAGAAGGGGCAATAGGTCACTCAGAATGACCACTTATCAGGGTGCACGAAACTGGATTTATATTAGTGTTCCGCTCGCCCCCTTGAGGTGCATGCGGAGGGACGAGCAAGCAGTGGCCAGCGTCTCAATTTTAGAGTACAGAACATGTATTCGCGCTTCCCATGCACTCTCACAGCATATCCCGGAGGTATGTCAGCCGCCCCGGACTCTCATTAATTCCTTTAGCGTACGTTCCAAATTTATGGATGATAAAAGATTCTCTCTGCTCGTGTGCACGCGTGTGTTGGAAACCAGACTGCAAGAGCACAACGCTCACGCGTTCAAAGGAGTGATCTGGCAGTCGAACGTGCCTGGAGAAGGATAAATTCGGGAGACTTTTCACATGCGCACGGTGATTGTTGAATCGCAGGCGGAAAGGGGTCTCTGTTTGACCGATATATTCCTGCTTACACACCTCGCATTGAATTTTGTGCACGACAGTACTGGAATCACAGTCAAGATTTTCGTTAATTTTATATACGAAGGACGAGTTCGATGCCTCAGCCATGTCTGTTGTTGTCATGTGACGGCATACCTTGCAAGGAAGTTTCCCACACGGTCGACAGCCCTTGGGCGTGTTTGACTTCTGTGTCCTTGCCCTGACTAACAAATCCCTTAAATTTTTGTTTCTTCTATACACAACCCGAGGCGGCCGCTTGAAGATAGTAGCGAGTCGGATGCTCTGTTTCATGATGTTGAAATGGCGGTTGAGAATGGCATTCACCCGCAAAGCACTGGTAGTGTATGTGAGGACCAAGTTTCTACACATTTGAGGACCAAGCTTTTTTTGCTACACATTTGTGGTTTTCTAATTGGTAGCTCTTGACATGGATTGTATTCTGTCCTTGGGGCTTAGTTTAATGCTATGAGGTACTTGAACAAGGCAGCATTTTAGGACCCTTACTATTTTTAATGTACATCAACGACCTGCCTACTAACATATCTTCTTCCATCCGTTTTTTTGCTAACGATTGCATAATTTGCCGTACCATTAATTATGTCAATGACCACATTGCACTTCAATACGACCTCAAAAATGTTTCTGATTGGTGTAGTACCTGGCAAAGGCATCTTAATGAATCTAAATGTTACAACTCTTTTAGCCGTAAGCATGTCAATTCTAAGTCACCTACTTTCTAAACCACTCTCAGGTCTCGGAAGCATCTTCATATAAATATCTCGGGAGTTCACCTCGCTTCTAACCTGTCCTGGGCATCCCATGTCACCGCCATTTGTGCCAAAGCCTCATGAACTTTGGGGTATTTACGAAGAAACATAAGAAACGCCCCAACCAGAATCCAGAAGCTTGCATATGCAACATTTGTCCGACCTCAACTAGAATTTGCAAGCCCTGTGTGGTCGCCTCATCAAAAATATCTAATCAATGTACTAGAAGCCGTACAGAACAAAGCAGCACATTTTATTTCTTGCGATTATAACTGTTCTCATAGCATAACTGAGATTAAACAGAATAATGACATCATTTCACTTGAAACTCGCCATTGAATCGCACTTCTCTGTTTGTTTCACAAGTACATTTATGGTAATAGGCTGTCTGCGCTACCTCTCGAAAAGCCCTTGCGCATGTCAAAACACCTCCATAACAATTTCAGTTACTCGCGCATTTTCGGTCACACATTAACCTTCAACAGCTCTCGCTTCCACGTGCCATTTCTCTGTGGAATGATTTGCCCAATAATATCGCTTTCTTAACAAACCATGATTCCTTCCACAACCAAATCAGCAGTTATCTTTCAATTACGCCCTTTTAATCTGTTCACCGACTTAATGCTTTTCATTGTTATTTCTCAGTTGCATTCTGGTTTGTACTGTGCATCAGTTACATCTTGAAAGTATGCTGTATCCCTTGCGTTTCAATGCTTTGTATTAGAAATGTATGAGAAGTGCCACTTGCTACATAATATGTTTACTAGCTCTTATAGTACTGTTTCTGTTTATGCCCCCCCTTACATTATGCTCCTACAAGGGGCCTGTAAGGTCTTTGTATAAAAAATAATAATATAGTCGTTGCTCCATAGTTTTCCTTCCTACAAGAGAATTTTATTTTGTAGTTTTCAATATGAGCACACCATGTGAGGGTGGCATTGCAACATCTATCGTGTGTTAATGGATACACACGTATCTTTACGAATCAGATCATGCTGTGTGCAGTCGAGGTTTAATTTTGTTGTCATTCATTGGAACACATGAGAACCATCTTGAAATAGCTCCCATTGTGCACTATTTCAAGATAGTTCTCATGTGAAAATACCAACTAGCCCAACATTCAACTTTTTATTGAAACACATGTTCACAGAAAGCTTGATTTGATGTGGAAAACTGGTTAAGACAATGCTTATTTTAAAAAGAAGTTTTAGGGCTTGCATCTACTAACATCTACAGTTTTCAGAAAGCACCCGTCACGATGGCTTAGTGGCTGTGGCATTGCACTGCCGAGCACAAGGTCGTGGGATCGAATTTCGGCTTGCACTTCGAAGGGGGCGAAATGCAAAAACGCCTGTGTCCCACGAAATGGGGGCACGTTAGATTGCCTGGTGTTCAAAATTAATCCGGAGTGCCCTGGCATGCCTCATAATCAGATCGTGGTTTTGGCAGGTAAAACCCCACAATTCATTCGCAGTTTTAAGAGAAGCTGTCACTTCCTGCTCTTTCATTATTTTAAAGTTTTGTAAGAACATCTCGTTTTCTCTTCGTAATTAAGTGTCTTTGTTTGTCTGGTTCACCAAGAAAAGTAAAACCATTGTTGCGTGCACACCTCATCATTAGAGGAGGCACAGACTAGACTGTTTTCACTGCCAGTCGGCAAGTCCAGGAAAACCAGGCAGACAACAGTTTTTATTGAATGATGTTAATCTGAAGATATAGTCCTGTTAAAAAGCCAAAGCTGTGGTGTAGAAATGCTCTCATTGAGGAACTGCGTATTTGTTGTAAAGGAAAAGTCATGGTAACATTATTAGTCCTCAAGCTTTTCACAGAAATTGCTGATAATTATAAGAATGAGCCATCAATTTTGAAACTACTGAAAGGGGGTTTATTAAGGTTGGACGGCAGGCAGAAGGGATCGCACGACGAGCACAGCAAAGATAGTCTCAGCCGGCAGGAATAGTTCACGATCTGTGATCGCACCTGCCTCCCAGGCAGTGTCCCACTGCTGCTTGCATTGCTTTATCCCCACTACAGTACCCCGGCGGTGAACGGAAGCCATCCTGGCGACTCAAGGATACGTGAGAATAAGGGGGTCAGGTTATGGCTGCTCACGTAAACCACCTGGTGGCCAAAACAATGTTTGTCGGAGGGTGGGTTGATCGGCTCAGTAACATAGGTGACGGTAGATAGGCACTTGGTGACGTGATACAGGCCTTGTTGCTTGGGGGCAAACTTAGGAGTCAGGCCAGAGGAATGAAATGGTGTGCAGAGCCAGACGAGGGAGCCGACGGCGAAAGCTTGTTCAGTCAAATTGTGGTCATGGTGATCTTTTTGGAGGGCTTGGTTGTCCGAAGTAACAGAGCAGGCCAGCTGCCGACACTCTTAAGCATATTGAGCCATTCCAGAAACTGGGCTGAATTCGGAGGCGTCTGGACGATACGGCAAAATAGTGTAAAGTTTGGTGCATGGTTCGCGGCCATATAAAAGAAAGAATGGGGAAAGCCTGTTGTCGACTGTGTCACGGTATTATATGTGTAAGTGTCAAAGGGAAGAACGACGTCCCAGTCAAAGTGGTCAGAAGTAATGTACATGGACAGCATGTGTCCCAGCTTGCGGTTAAAGCACTCCGTTCATGGGTCTGCGGGTGGTAGGCTGTAGATGTGCGGTGAACTGTACGGCAGGAACAAAGGCGCTCCTGTAGGACATTGTATAAAAACACACTCTGTCGCTGAGTAGTTAGCGTGGTGCGCCATGGCGGAGGACGGAATGACGTAAGATGAAGTTCGCAACATCATGAGCACCAGCTGAAGGAAGTGCAGCCGTTTCCGCAATCCGCGTTAGGTGGTCAACAGCGACTATGACCCATCTGTTACCAGTGACAGAGCATGGAAACAGGTCATGAAGATAGATTCCGACATGGTGACGGGGCTTGCAGGACATGGTAAAGGCTGCAGGAGGCCGGGCGAATGGGGAAATGGTTTCTGTCATTGACACAATCGGCAAGACTGAATGTATTTGCGGGCATATGTCACATACCACGCCAGTAATAACGTTGTCATAGCCACTCATATGGTTTCAGCGCACCAGCGTGAGCATGTTGAGGGTCAGCATGATAGTATGCGCTGACATTGGACTGCATGTGGCTAGGCATGACGAGCAGCCAATTACGGCTATCAGGTTGATAGTTTCGATGATATAATAGTTCGTCCAATATCGCAAAATGCGTGGCTTGGTGGCTTAGTGCACGTGGGTGTGCAGAAGTTGGTGGAGTGGAAACAACATTCAGGAAGGAGACGATCCAGGGGTCTTTTCACTCTTCAGAAGGCATGTTTATGGCAGTAAGAGCTGCCAAGGGAAAGGCACCAGTGGAATGCCGTTCTTCAGTAAATTTCACAGGAGATCGGGAGAGTGAATCTGCGTCAGAGTGTTTTCGCCCCGATCGGTACACCACACCACGCGAATGTGAAATTCTTGCAGGCGAAGAGACCAACGTCCAAGGCAATCAGAAGGATCCTTCAGGGATGCCAACCAACACAGTGTGCGATGGTCAGTCACCACATCGAAAGTGTGGCCGTATAAGTGGGTCGAAACTTGCTTATTGCCCACACAATCGTGCGACACTCTTTTTCAGTTACCGAGTAGTTGGATTCCGCCTTGGTGAGGGCACGGCTAGCATAAACGACAACATACTCAGAAAAGCATGGTTTGCGTTGCGCAAGTACTGCACCAAGAGCGACACCGCTGGCATCCGTGTGTAGTTCGGTTGGTGCAGTTGGGTCATAATGGCGCAGAGTGGGTGGTGAGGTAAGCAGATGCCGTAATGTAGGGAAGGTGTCATTGCAGGCTTGAGTTCAATTTGAAAGGTTACCAGGGCCAGCAAGTAGCTTCGTAAGCGGTGCTATGATGGAGGCAAAGTTCTAGACAAAGCAACAAAAATACGAGCATAAGCCCACAAAGCTGCACAGTTCTTTTATGGTGGTTGGCTTAGGAAACTCTGCGACAGCGGGAAGTTTGTCAGGGTCAGGGTTTTGAGACTACATGAACTAGTATGGTGAGCTGGCGAGCCCTGAAGTGACACTTCTTCAGGTTGAGTTAGAGGCTTGTATTGGTAAGGCACTGGAGAATCGTGCGCAGGCGGGTGAGATGTGTAGCGAAATTGGGGGCGAACAGGACTACATCATCTATACAACACAGACATATCTGCCATTTTAGACTGCATAAGATGTCGTCCATCATTCGCTTGAATATTGCAAGCGCATTGTAAAGTGCAAATGGCATGACTGTGAATTCGTACAGACCATCCGGGATGACGAATGCCGTCTTTGGATGATCACACTTGGCCATCGGGACTTGCCAATAACCCGAATGCAGGATGAGTGAAGAGAAGAATTTGGCACCTTGTAGACAATCGAGGGCATCGTCTTTGCGGGGAAGAGTGTAAACATCTTTTCTAGTAATATTGTTGTGATTCTGGTAATCCACACAGAACCTAATCCAACCGCCTTTTTTCTTGGCCAGCACCACGGGGGATGACTAAGGACTACAGGAAGGCTAGATGACTCCATGCTGAAGCATGTCATTAACTTGCTCCGTAATTATATGACGCTCCGCTGATGATACATGGTAGGGACGCTGTCACAAAGGGGCGTTAGTTCCGGTGTCAGTTCTGTGAACAACAGTGCTCGTTCGACCTAACGATGCTTAGTGGAAGTCAAACGAACTTCTGAACTCGTTCAGAAAGGTAAGAAGCTGCGCACATTGATGATCTGAGGCGAGGTTGTTGTTGATGGAAGAAAAAAGTACGTCCGAGGACACGTCAGCGGACGCAAGATGCGGTGTCAACGCATTCATCTCAGGCTTTGGAATTGGCTCGGAGGAATCAGCAGACATGATAACATCATCGACAACTGACTGAATGTGGCCAAGCATCTCATTACGGCGTAATGTGAGAGGGCATCAGGTAGTATCGGAAATAAGTATTCCGACATCCTGGTGAAGGGCTAGGATGGCAATTGGTAGCATGCGTAGTGGCGGTGATTGAATACGTCAGACGGTGTGAACAGAACTGTAGTTTCAGAAAAGGCAGCACAGTAAACAGGAACAACGACGGCAATGAGAGGGGGAAGAGTAGTGTCACCAGCCATGACAAGCTTGTCAACACCAGGCACGGGCACATGGGCAGAAGGGGCATCACGAAACACAGACAGTTCCACTTGAGTGCGAGCACAGTCTATAATGGCACGATGGCAGGATAAGAAATCCCACCCAAGGATTACATCATGTGAACACGAAGTCGACACAGTAAGCTCAATGTTGTACAGTACGTCTCCAATCACAACTTCAGCCATGCAGGCTGCAACCAGATGAATTCGCTGTGCGCTTGCTGTACTGAGGGAAAATGCTGTACGTGGCGTCATCACTTTACGAACAGAGCGGCAAAGTTTCTGACCAATTATGGAGATAGTGGCACCAGTATTGACAAGTGCAAGGATACGTGAGAATAAGACACCTTCAACAAATAGTACTTCAACAAAATTGGTGGGGGACAAGCAAGGACTTACACAGGTTGACGACGATGGAGCTCGTGCCTCTGGGCTGCGGCAGTCAATTTTTTGTCTCAGTGCTGGGTTGGCGACATATAGGTGACAAAGAACGGCGGCGTGGTGAGGGTTAGTGACGGGAAGGGAAGGGCTAAAAGGCAGAGTCAGGCTGGGGGTCTCCGACGTACACATCAAGTGGCGCGTCCTGTGGCGTGTAGTACTGCAGCTGGAAATAATAGTCACGGTATCGGGGTGCACCCGGAACTGCCACGAAGCACTGACAACAATAGTGTTCAACATGACCTGGAATTCCGCAAGCACAGCATATTGATCGGTTGTCAGCAGTGCACCACAGATTTACAATGTGCTGCTGTGCACCAGGGAATAGGGCTGGTGGCTGTCGGAGAGGTTGAGGGCCCAACCCTGGCAGTCCGCGCGTTGCCTGTGCAGTGGCAGCCGCATACATTCTTAGACAAGTGCATACCCTTTGGTGTGTATATTTGCCTCACAACAATAATTGTCATCTGCCTTGCTTGCATTTCCTTTCTTGAAAACTCTGAGCTTGCTACTTTCTTGTGGAGAATGCTCTGTCATGCTGATAATTCGCATGCCGTTCATGACACTTGGAAGTACCGGGCTCACAGTGTTAAGGAACCGAAATGTGGACAAGACAGATGACGATTATTGTTGTGTGGCAAGATACCACCCAAAGGGTGCAATTTTTTTAAGAATGTAAGTGAGTAGTGCGGCAACAGGTGTTGGCTGAGAGCCAAGGCAGGAGCACCTTGGAGAACTGCTCCTGAATAACTTTTATGATAGATGATGCTATTAATTAATTAATTTGTTTATTTATTTCCTCAAAGGTCTCTTGTTGAGACATTACATGAGGGAGAGGGAGGTTAGTGACAAAGAAAGATACTACGAATTACAAAGGCATATTTTCGATGAGCCGCTTGAATGCAAGTGGTTCGATGATAGTGGCAACTTCGGTAGGCAGGCCATTCCAGCCTCATGTTGTGCGCAGAAAAAGTGATTGCTTGAAAGTCACGGTATGGGCTTGTGGGGGATATACTGTGCTAGAGTGACTGGTGCGGGCAATGCGATGTGCTCTTTTTATGTACAGGTTGTCAAAAGGCAAAGAATAGAAAAATTTATGAAAAAGGTTAAGACATGCTATTGTATGGCGTGAGGCTAGAGAGGGTAAGTTTATTTCGGCTTTTAGTGCTGAGATGCTTGAATTGGGTACGAATAAGTCCACAGAATAAATTGCGTCGTGCGGTTCTGAACCGACTCGAGGGTGTTAATAAGGTTATTGTGGTGGGGGTCAAAAATAGCATCGGCATACTCCAGCTTGGGCCACACAAAAAAAAAAAGAAAAGCAAGTTGTGTAATAGAGGGAGGAGCGAGGAAAAGGTTACTGCGTACATAACCTAGAGTACGATTAGCACAATTTATTACGTGGTTAACATGACAGGTCCAAGTTAAGTCACGCAAGATATGCACACCAAGATATTTGAATGAATCAGTTTTTTTAAAATTTATTTATTTATCATACCCTCAGGGCCTTTACGGCATTATAGAGGGGAGTGGTTACAACCAAAACGGGTAAATTCAACAAACAGGAGTTACTAGTGCAGAAAATTATGTATATAAATATGTATAAACAAAACTATTTAACAAATGGCACCTAGATATACAATGTTAGCTAAGGCGTTTGTGAGTACAGGTTGAACAATATGAAGAAAAGGTTCCTAGTTATACAGTGCTAGCTATGGCATTCTTGAATAATAGGTGATCTGCGATAGTGGCTATCGAGGCGGGGAGGTGATTCCACTCACTGGAAGTGCGTGGTACAAATGACTGTAAAAAAGCATTGGATCTGCAAAATGAAATGCCAACCTTATGAATGTGGTCTAGTCTGGGCGATACATACGGAGGCGGAGAAATAAGTTTGTTGCGTAGCAGTGGGTGATGAAATAATTTATGAAAAAGGCACAAACGGAACAATTTTCGACGTGATGACAAGGACGGTAGGTTAAGGCTAGATTTCATGGCACTGATACTCACGGTTCTATTATAGTTAGAAAGAATGAAACAAGTTGAGTTATTCTGAACCATTTCCAGTGAGATGGTTCAGAATGGTTCAGAATGGTTCAGAATGGTTGTTGCAATCTGCATGTTATTGATGCTATAATTGGGCATATCGTAATTACGACGACGATGAGTAGACATTAACACGGTTTTAGCTGCATTTAATGACGTGAGCCAAGTGTCACACCAGTTTTGTATGCGATAGGTCATTTTTTAATGCCAGATAGTCGGTAGGGTTAGTAACTGCTCGAACTGCTCTGCTCTGCTAACTGCTCTGCTGTGAAAAGTTGGATATGAGAAGAAATATTATAAGGCAGGTCATTGATGTATATTAAGAAAAGGAGGGGGCCAAGTACGGTACCTGGAGGTACGCCTGAAAGCACGGGTGTTAAGAATGAAGAGTGTGAGTTAACGTATATGAACTGCTGACGGTTAGTTAAGAACCCTCGAATCCAGCTTAGAACACAAGGATGAATGTTAAGACGGGATAACTTTATTAAGAGACGACCATGGAGGACCTTATCGAACGCTTTTAGAAACCTAAAAATATTGTGTCAGTCGGGATGTTACGACCTAGGTTTAAATGTAAGTCGTGCAAGAAAAGAGCAAGTTGGATGTCACAGGAATAATTTTTGCGGAAACCATGTTGACTTGGGTGAAATAAATTGACGGATGTTAGGAAGTTAGCAAAATGCGAGTATAAAATATGTTCCATTATTTTACAAGACATGCTTGTTATGGAAATAGGGCGGTAGTTATCGGTGATGATCGGCTTCCTTTCTTGAAGACTGGGATGACCTTGCCCACCTGCCAGTCATGTGAAATTGAAGTGCTGTTAAGTGATTCCTGGAATATGAGCGATAAAAACAGGCTACACAAATGTTTAGCATCTTTTAGCACTTTAGCATTGATACCGTCTACTGCTGTAGAAGACTAGCTCTTCAATGATTCAATTACTTTGACGATGCCGATGCGATTGAATGTGATATTTTGCATGAGCGTATACGCGAAGTATGGTGGATTGGGAAAGCCGTCAGGCAATTCACTAGTAAAAAACCGAACTAAATGTTGTGTTAAGAAGATCTGCAACCTCAGTCTCGGGGATCGGGAAGTCCGGAGCTATTTTTAAGTGAAATCTTATTCCGTTGGTTAGGATTAATAGTTTTCCAAAATTGCTTCGGGTTAGTTTGTAGCATAGCTGGTAAAGTGGTAGAAAGAAACTTGTGTTTAGTTTGAGAGGTTAACTTGTCATATTCTTTCTTGGCTGCGTAATACTTCCGCCATGTCGAAGAAGAATTAGGTCGTTTGGCTGATCGAAACAGCCGTTTTTTTATGATTTAGTCGTTAGAGGGATACATTAAGCCATGGTGATGTTCTTTCTGTTATTGTAATGGTGGGGATGTAAAGTCGTATAAGGTGATGCATCTCTGCTTCGAAAATCTGCCACTTCGACTCGAGAGAATTTAATGGAAAGTTAGTGACGAACGTATCGAAGTACTCAGATAATTCTCGGTTCATGCTGACATAGTCCCCTTTATCATAGAGTGTAAGTGTTTTTCGATTTTTTTGTTTGTTTAGTACATTGCAATGAAACGAAATTTGTACTGTCAGTTGGTCGCTCAAACCGGGCAATAAGGTGACAGGGGTAAAGTTATTAGGGTGAGTTGTTAATACAAGATCTAAAACATTGGACAAGTGAGCAGCAACACGCGTTGAGTCAGCGACGAGCTGCGTTAAGCCGAATGCTATACACATGTTTAAGAAATCGCTAGCGGGGCTGCTTTTTGATAATGTAGAGGCAGGATTGGACCAATCAATAGTTGGAAAATTAAAATCACCAAACAGAAGGACAGCACTGTTAGGATATGTTTTTGTTAACATATTTAAGGCTTCATGAAGTGAAGGCGCGAAAGAACTGTCGGCCCTAGGGGACTGCTAGCAAATACAAATCAGAATGTGCAGGTGTTTAGCAACGCATCGAATCCGAATCATTTCCATTTGTGAAGAGAGGTTTACAAGTGAACAATGTAGGTTCTGCTTAGTGGCGATTAATAGACCCCCACTATGCGAGTTATCGGGTCTATCGTTCCGGAAAATGTCAAAATGCGAGAGGTAAGGGAGAATTTCAGTATCATCGATTGATGTGTTAAGCCATGTTTCTGTTAGTAGTAAGACATCGCAAGAAGGTGAACCTATTAGACTGCACAGCGCATCACGCTTGGGAACAACACCTCGAATGTTAGCGAGCAGGAATGATAAAGGCTGACAATTTGGTCTCAATGATGGCTAAAGGTGTTCCTCAATGACCTGGCTAGAAGTCTGGTCGAAGCAGCAGGTTTTTTTACCTGAAATAAGCTTTTCATGTCGCAACTTGTACCGCAATTTACGGGCCCTTCCAAACTCGATGAGGCATTTCTGGGCAAGCCGTGTGTTTGCGGTGAGATCTTGTGCAACGGCATAGCTCGTATCTTTGAACTTCCGAGCCGAAAAAAGGACATGGTCTTTGCTTTTAAAGTGAGTGAACCTAACAATTATAGGCCTGCACTTTCCAGTTTGGAAAGACCCAATGCGATGTGCACGCTCAATATCAGGCGGTTCTATTTGTACATCGAAATATTGTTTACAATGTGCACAAATGTTTTTCTCAGAATCAGACCATGATTCTTTTTGGTTTATCAGCGATGCTGTAAAAACAAGGTTATTTCTTCTAGATCTATTTTCGGTATCGTTTATCCAGGCAGACAGTACACCTATCTGGGCCGTATTTTCGGTGCTTATCTCATGAAATTTGCCCAATTCAATCTGCATGTCGTCGATACCAGCACAGGCTGTCTCAATTTTGTCTAACTGTGCTTTAATTTCACTGAACATTTTATCATGATCAACTAGTTTTTTTTCAATAGACTTTAGTTGTTCTAGCATTACCGTCTGCCCAGATTGCAATTCAAAACATTAAGAATCCCTTTGTCGAGGCTGGGGTTAGATTCGATATCACCAGGTAACATGAGAAGCTTTAACAGCACATGCGCACAATCAAACACAATGGAACAAAAGTGCTATGGGCCCGGCAGCACTAAGATTGCACAGTAGCTACTAGGCTTTGCGTAAAGGCAATAAGAGTTCGTTACCTGCGCCAGGAAGAAGCGTGGAACGGGCCATCGCTAGTTTGCTGCCGGGCCCACTGAAGGGCGCGCAGCTCGGGCGTAGCTTTTTAAGAGAATTCCACGCATTCGCAGAATGCACAGGGTTGGTTCCGGTGTTCAGATGACTGAGTGAATGCCACGATGCTTGCAGATATAGTCGGTGGCCGTGTACAAAGTGCGCGGACCGCGATGTGCTGTCAGTGAGCCGCTGATTTGAAGCCCAGGACGGCTCCACTGGCTCCACCACAATACGCCCGTAGAGCGGAAGTGTTGTGCCTGGACTTAACCTGGCGACATTGCGTAGGCACTTCTGGAGTCAGCAAATTCGACAAACACGAGAGCTGCAGTGCCACTTCCTCATGCACATATTCTTTGATTTGCAACAGTAGCATATTGTGGTCACTACGTATGGTTAAGGTGGTGAGAGAATCGTCTGTTGTTGTCGGCTGGCGAACTAAGACACATTGTTTATGTAGCTCATGAAAGCTGTGGCACAAGGTCGTAAAGTCAAGAATGTCGTGTGGGCCCTTGGTTAGCAACATTTGAAAGTCATCGTTGTCAATACCGTTCAGGGTTTGTTTAATCTTCTCTTGCTTGGTCACAGAAGGATTCAGGGGCTTACATAAGTCCATCACGTCTTCTATGTAGCTAGTAAAATTTTCGCCTTGCTGCTGCACACGTCTGCGGAGGTGCTGTTCGGCGCGAAATTTGCGCACGGCGGGGTGATCGAACACGTTTGCGAAGCATTTCTTGAACACACTCCGTGTATTGAAGTCGGACTCATGGTAGTGGTACCACAGGCTTGCGACATCTTTGAAATAAAACGTGACATTCTGTAGCTCGATGGGTCGTCCCACTTATTGTGGCCGCTCATCTTTTTGAATGTTGCCAACCAATCTTCCACATTGTGGTCATCTGTTCCACTAAAGAAGCGAGGGCCGTGCTGGCGCAGCACGCTGGTTACGAAAACCTGTGGGGATGAAGCGACGACCTGCTGTGTGGTTTTGTCGGGCATTGTTGGGGCAGTTGGTAACGTCTGACTTCAGAGTTCCAGGTTTGAATACCCCACACATCCACCACTTTGAAAGGGAGTTTATTAAGGTAGGACGGCAGGCGGAAGGACAGCACGACTGGCACAGCAAGGACGGGGTCAGTTGGTGTCAACAGCTTGTGATCTGCGCTCGCACCTGCCGTCCAGACAGTATCTCACTGCTGCGTGTGTTGCTTCACCCACACTACACTACACCCGACTAGGGTGTCTAAAGTGGAAGCAATTAGTATGCTAAAAAAGACAGCCTGTGGTGTTCACTAGTTTTGAATAGTACTTATGCAGAACTTGCACATTCAGGGTGACATTTGTGTGTAAACTCTGTATTAATGTGTTGATCTCATGTGCTTGAAATGCTCCATCAGGTGGGGCTGATAGAATAGTGACATTCGTTTCTATTGCACAGTTGAGTTGAAAGCTTCATGCTTCGATATTTTCAAATGCATTTTCCAACTTTTATTAATTTCTGCAAAGTTCTTAGTCTCAATGACCACTTTTAGCCCAACGAAAAGTATCTGACTTTTTCTATTAAATATGGAAAGTTTTATTGTTCTTGCTTAGGTAGTTGCTGGTAATAGCATTTTGATGTTTCACATGTATATTTAAATTCTTTCTGTTAAGGAGCACTGACACAAATTTTCAATCTTATTTTTGTGCTGTTTGATTCCACTGAATACACACCTCTGACTGAGTAATAATGGCAAACATTGCCTTTGAACATATTTTATAATAATTTTAAAGTGTGAGTGGCTGTTTCCAAACTGTAGCACCTCGAGACATTGTCATCAGTACGACATGTTCTGTGGCTTCTTGAGCTCACCAAGAATATCTATAAGCTCTCTGTGTATGCCATAGATTAATATGCTTGTGTGGAGATGCTTCTTCACTCTCCAATGTGCGCCAGCATCATGGTGGCCAATGCACAGTTATTTATTTTACCCCGAGAGTAAAATAAATAACTCTGAGCATGGTGGTGGCTTCATTGCATGGTGCCGCAGTGTTCTTCAAGATGGCATTGCAGCAGCCATATTGTTTGATTAGGTAGTTTCCCTACACAGGGCCGTGACAACAGTGGGTCACTTTCGTTCACAATAGTAGTTGGAATGAGTGGACACCAGGGAAAAGTAGCTGAATTTTCTCGGCTCATTTTGTGTCACAGCGACACATGCGAAAATCTGGGCATTAATGTTTCCATGAATATGTGTGCGCCTGTGATTCTTTCTGTAGGATAGGGGTGCATAATAGCTGCCTGCTTTTTTAGCACTAGTAGAAATTGAAAGTAAGACTACAGATTATTGATTCATACGTTTTGATAAAGGACATGTTTATTGTTGAAAAGGAAAACAGAGAAACAGAAATGACACAGATGGTACTAGGCACAATGATTTCTTTGCACATGTTGTGTACAATAACAACAGGTGCTGCAAAGACAAAAGATCACAATGCCAAATATGGCATTTTAGAAAGTTGTGTTGAATGACTTTTTTATTATGCAGGTACTCTTTATCCCTCAAGAGAAAAGTATATAATAGCTGTGTCTTACCAGTACTCACCTACGGGGCAGAAACCTGGAGGCTTACGAAAAAGGTTCTACTCAAATTGAGGACGACACAACGAGCTATGGAAAGAAGAATGATAGGTGTAACGTTAAGGGATAAGAAAAGAGCAGATTGGGTGAGGGAACAAACGCGAGTTAATGACATCTTAGTTGAAATCAAGAAAAAGAAATGGGCATGGGCAGGACATGTAATGAGGAGGGAAGATAACCGATGGTCATTAAGGGTTACGGACTGGATCCCAAGGGAAGGGAAGCGTAGCAGGGGGCGGCAGAAAGTTAGGTGGGCGGATGAGATTAAGAAGTTTGCAGGGACGGCATGGCCACAATTAGTACATGACCGGGGTTGTTGGAGAAGTATGGGAGAGGCCTTTGCCCTGCAGTGGGCGTAACCAGGCTGATGATGATGATGATGATGATGACTCTTTAGAGTGCATTACATAGAGGTACACAATAGCCAAAGAAAATCAAGCAGTAAGTTCTACAAAACTTTGTTACAGCAAGACAGGAAAAAAGAAAATGCAATCTAAAGCCCAATATACAATGTAGAAGTCAATATGGCCAACCCAGAAGTCATTTCGCATAATATACAACTGGTGTACAAGTAGTGCTCATATAGTGTCAACAAATGGCAAAGTAAAATATCAAGCACAATGTCAGCTAACATCACCTGTACTTGACTTACCATTGAGGGTGGCCAATGGGCAAATTTTGATGTTCACTTTCAATGCTGCTTGCAGGGCTGTCAATTTCTGACATGCTGCTCGGCAGGGGTTCAAATTGAAAACAGTTTGCGTTATCCATAATGGCAGCGATTTCAACTTGCACAAATTGTCAGCCTCACTTGACAATAAGAATGACCATGATTCTGAAGATGAGTACATTGTGCACAGAGTGCGTATCTAGCAGTTGAATTCTGCAACTAATGTGCTCCTCAATGTTGCTAGTTTGTGCGCTTGCGTGATCAAGTGCCTGATCAGCTGCAAGTGGTCATGGCGCTCAGCTAGCTATGTGCTTTGGCACTCTTGTTGGATACAACTTAAGTCTGCAGTGAAGCCCCACCCATGCCCTCATAACCGCCAGTCACTGGTCCTCCGCGAGGCTGCAAATAATTAGTACTTCAAGCTTTTCCTGTTATCTAAATAAGGCGGTAACCACAAAAATAAAATTATAAGTGCATACTTTTATATGTTTTCACTTGTCTGTTATAGCAGAATGGTGAAAGCCTAATTCTTTATTGAACTAAAATAAAATGCTTGCTTCACTGCAACTATTTATTGTCAAGTTTCACTCTAGTTGGCTGGGAAGTTTCACGAGTGTCAGCAGTGAAATGAACTGTACTGTGGGAACTTGAAGAGTGAACTGCTCAGACTCCATACACTTTCTCCGTGTCTGTTGCACACCTCATTGCTTCCGTCAATGAAAAGACTCTTCAAGAACAGCACACGCTCAGGAGGTATCAAGTACGACGCCATTTTGAAATGGTCGCATTACGATGATTTTGTTTGCTTCTGTGATTGGCTGGCAGAGTAACAACCCTGTGCGGTCCGTGTGCCTTGGTTGCCAACTGCTGTTTTTTTAAATTGTATCCTACTATAGTTTCATTATGTGATTATTTGACATGGATCAACTCATTAAAGCATATAAGTCAAAAGCAACAAGTTTACTGTCAATGCTCTCCTAACATAGTAACTGTGAAAGTCAAGGTGCGTTAACAGTGCCTTAACCAGCTCTTAGCTAACAGGGACGGGTCAAAAAAGCAGCGTGTCCTGTCTGTTACTTCCTTGCGTAAATAACCTACCATAATTGAACACTAACTTGCCTGTTTTTCTCCGTGAACATAACTTTTTTATTTATTTGGCATCTGTTGGACCTTGTGAATAGTGAGTTCGTTGTTGCAGTACCAGTACTGTAGGTTTTACCAGTGGTCCATGTTAGATGCATCTTGGAAATTTTTGGCTATATATGAAAAGCGGGAGCAAATGTAAAAGTGTGCAATGTGCATATGTTTCCGTTGTCCAGAGGCAGAACTTCACTAGGTCGTTGAACGAGCAGAGTTGCATGTGACGTGTGACAGTCTATGGAAAGTTGTCATATTAGTGTACTCAAAATAAATATACAGGACCTAATTCCTTTTATTTCAGTCTACATTTCAACAGTATTTTTTGTGCAAATTATTATGACTTCATGCTTGCATCTATTCTTGAAAACAAATCTCATTATTTAAGTCTAAGGTTAAGAGAAAACTTTAACTTGGGGGCTCCTGTATAAATAGATAAGAATGGAGAAATCGTTATTCTCTGCAACCACTGCACCAAATTTGATGAGGTTTGTTGTACTTAAAAGAAAAGGTTAAAATGTAGTGGCTGCATGCAGCAAGCAGGTTTTTTATTTGGGCCATAGATGGTTTTATAAAAATTGTAGAAAACAAGAAAAGGGGAGGGGGGCAGGGCCATGTAACTAGCCATGTAACTCAGCAATGAAAAATAATATGACAATTCTATGAAGTGCACGTAATATTATATATCAAAAGCAGACAAAATTGATGTATTATACACTGCTCTAAAATATACCACTAGTATATGAATGGAAGTGTTGCATAACTCTTGTAAACGTTACAGCAGATTCATGCAAGTTGGAGAGAGAGAGAGAGAGGAAAGGCAGGGAGGTTAACCAGAGGCGAGTTTCTGGTTTGCTACCTTGCACTTGGGGCGGGTGGGGGGGGGGGGGTAATAGGGATTGTAAAGATGACAAAGAGCGAGAAAAGGGAAAGAAAATGAACAAAAAAATGGAAAAGAAAGAAAAAGAAAATGTATAACAGAGAAGGCATTCCAATCACAGGCGTTCACACAGGTGGGTCGATCTCAAGAAGTACAGTAGTGCTTGCATGGCCTTCTGATGTGATGTTAAGCCACGTTGACATTTCAAAATTCTTTCTTCCGACAGATTCTTTCTTCCGACATCCAACTGGTTCAGCACGATGGAAAGCAATTATCTCACTACGGGAATTGGCAAAGAACATGACAAATTGTTTCCGCGTCGCCGCAATTGTCGCATACTGCGGTGTCGGCCATCCCTATGCGCAACGCGTAGGCATTGGTAAACGCGATGCCCAACCATAGCCTACACAAAAGGGTCGCGTCTCTTCGGTGAGGTCTTGGTGGAAGTTGGAGGTTTAAGGTTGGATCCAGGGTGTATAAACGAGCTTGCATACAATGGGATTCATTCCACTCTGACGTAGTGCATTGGTGTGCAAGTAGGCGGAGCATCCTTGCTCCATTTGTCCTAGACAGCGGGATCGATAGGCGGTTGTCTTTTGCATGAGCTGAATGAGCAGCTTGATCGGCATGTTCATTGCTGATAGTAACACAGTGACTTGGTAACCACTGAAAAGTTATTTCATGCCCTTTCTCAGTCAAGTGGTGTATGACCTCTGTGATTGCAAATACCAACTGCTCATGCGGACCATGCCATAAGGCTGACAATAAACACTTTAGTGCCATCTTCTAGTCACAGAAAATCAACCATTTATGTGTTTGTTGGTTCTTCATTAATAAATTGTAGTGCAACTCAAAGCGCTGCGAGTTCTGGTGCCGTCGACGCCGTCAAGTGAGATGTTTTCAACTTTGTAGTGGTGGCTTTTGCTGGAATGACAACAGCTGCGGTAGAGTTCTTTGGCAGGACGGAGCTGCTGGCGTATAGTCGGTGTAATATCGGTACTTCTCATTTAATAGGAGTAAGGTAAGCTGTTTAAGAGCTGACAATGACATAGTATCTGCTTTTTTTTTTGGACGCCAGGTATTGTCAGGTTGATCTTTGGTTGAATGAGGCACCAAAGAGGAATCAAAGGTCTTGAGGCACGAGTGAAGCAAGGTGGTGTAGCCTCACGATGTGAGGACACCGTTCGGCAGAACGAGGCACGTGGTCTCTCCACAGATAGAGAGGCCAGATGTTGGCAATGATTGCGGGCAAGGTGCCTTATGTGCACTCTTAGTGCTTCAGCTGTGATGGGGGTCTTGATGAGGTAGTCTCTGGCAGTTGCAGTAGTTGCCGCCGTTGACGCACTTCGAGGAAGACCTAGACAAATTCTGAGTGTCTCAGTCTGAACACTTTGAATAGTATGTAGGCTTGTTTTACTTGCATTATTCAATGCTGGCAAGCTGTACCATAAAAAGCTGAGTAGAAGCTGAGAAAAAGAATTACCCTATATAGTTGCAGCAAAACGCTTGTGGACATTCCTCAGGTCTTTTCAGCCAAGAACTTGAGAAGGTGACAAATGCCTGTCAACCATTTCTTCATGTACAATACATGAGGGCTCCATGAGATATCCCTGTCAATTATGACACCCAAGATTTGTAAGACCGTACAAGTGGTATCATCTGGCCATTGATTAATACACTGTAGTGCATCATGGGCTTGCATGTAAATGCCACAACTGCACATTTGTCACGGTCTCAGGGTGGTAAACATGACACAAAGAACGTTTGAGTTAGGAAGAGCCTTTATGGGGCATGAGCATAAGAAAAATACTTATGTCCAGAAAGCACTCGTTGCCAACCCAATGGCAAAACGCTAACATACAACAAACTATATACAAAGCTAGTTAATTGAAAATATTGTCTTAAGTCCTCACATACGACGTATTATGAAGTTGAAAATATTTACATAAAGTCTATTGACGTGGCCACGTCACCTCGTCGTCGCTGCTCCTGACGACACTTCATTGGGCCCGCTGATGCGTCGTAGACTTCACGTCGCTGTGTCCGATGTTCGGCCCACGGTTGGCCTGGAGGGTGGAGTGATCTAGGTGCCTGGATTGCCCGGTCAACTCCACAAGCTGCGGATCGTAGCCGCAGGGAATCCGGGAAGCGGCGCCATCAGCCTGTAGCTGCGGCTTCCGGTGGGAGGTCCACTCAGCTCGTGGGTCGTGACCGCGGCAGCTAAAGAACTGCTTCCACTGGGTTGCCGCCGTCTCTGCAATCCACCCGTCCTGTTCGACCTCCAGCCCTTTCTCCTCGCCTTCGTCCCAGAGCGTAGCCAAGCCGCTCCCTTCGGCTTCGTGTCCCTTCTCCCATTGGCCACCTAGCTACGCGTGCACTTTTATGCTTCTTCTTCTGCTTTCATATTGTATTCTTTTTATTCGTATGCTCTTATTTTCTATCTTCTTTTTTCTTTATTTCTGCCACCGACTCCTCATGTCTAGTTTTCTTCTTAACTTCTGCTTTTTATTTTTCTTTCTTTCTTCCTTTATTGGCTTATGACAACATTTATCCGATGAGATCTCCAGGACTTGAAGGCAGAGGTGGAGTGTAGTCTGAGTGGCGGCTTTTTGGAGCCTTGTGCGCAGCTGTAAGTGTGTCTTACCGGATGCCCAAACGCATATGTCGACTGCGTACATTGATAATATAACTGTGTTTGCAAAGTGATCAAGGAGGCCAATCAGCGTGAGGTTAAACAACATAGGGCTCAGTATGCATGTAAGCTGTAAATTGATATATTGTTTATATAGTTTACAGAACTGCAATGTCTGTTTTTGGTGCCAAGTTACGATTTGTAAATTGCACACTTCCATTTTTTAAAAAAATTTTCGGCAATTTCTGTAAAAAATTTCTAAGCAATAAATCAAAATTTCACTAGTATTTAACTATATCTCTCAAATACAAAAAAAGAAATTCATTCAGGTTGGTCTAGGGGCTGTCTTATAATAGCACTTCGACATTTTACATGTGTTTGAATAATAGCACTTCGGCATTTTACATGTGTTTGAATAGGCGATGTCAAAGTTGGCCCTTTGAAAAACTTCCCCTTAAAGACAAACTGCATATCCATTACATTTAGTTAAAATAGTAAATAAAAAATGTTTCTTTTTTTATAAGCCCGGGGAAGTTACCTATAAGGCTTATGAACATGGCTGTTATGTTAAAAGGTGTATTTAGCAGCACTCATTAGCTCTGCAGTTCCATGACAGTAATATGCTCAGGTGGCATGAATGGTGACCGAGAATGAAGTAAGCATAAAACATTGATTGCATTTTAATATATCCACACCTGCTACACTATCTGGGATTTGTGCATGATGCGGCTTTTCAGGCTTGGATCTGCTCCCTATGATTGAATTAATCACTGAAATTTCAGTAATGCCACTTGTTTACTTTTGAGCTGTAATTTTATCATAAGGCATTGCTGAAGTGGGTGGGTGTTTCTCAGGCATTACAGGAATTGCAATTGCCAATTAATTTCACAGGTGGCCCCCAACCTTGGCAAGTCAGCTGCAGAAATGATATGCCTTGACTTGTCGCATTCAATGCTGAACTGTCACTTTATGTTCGCTCTGTTCTCTTCCCACAACAGAAACACATAGTATTGAAGAGAAAGCTTGCTGAAACAAGGTAAGTGCAAGGCCGACCTTTGAGAACCGCAGAGCGCTGATGTCGTCTGCTATTCTCGCAGCCTCCAGATTGGCAGGTTCCTGCAGCTTGATCAGGGTATGTGCAATCGTTTGGAATGGATGCTTCTAATGAAAGTGTAAAATCCTTGATAGTTAGTGCTCATTGTTCAGCATTTGTGATATTTTGCTGCTGAGCATCAAGTTTCAAGGTTGATTTTAGGCATGATGGCCTGTGTGGGATCCCTAGCTGTTAAAAATGATACTGAAGCCCTGCATCGCTTTTGCTTGCTGTCTTAAGCTATTTGTTCAAATTGAGATTTACTTGAGAAAGCAGCCACAGTAGAGATTTTTGCCAGCGGTGTCATGCTAGGAAAAGAATGCAGTAATCATGCAACTTTGGTACTTGCAGAACCTAGGTTCCAGGGCTGCAGTGTTTTGGAATACAAATATCACATCAAGGATGAGTATATATAGGACTTGGGGAGAGTTGGTGAACATTAATTTTGCTTCTCTTGAATAAAGGGATGTAAGCAAACAAGAGGGAAGCGCACAGGACTGATCAACACTGACTTGGCAGTGCTAGGCTGCTTGCTAGTACAGATAGATAAAGAAAGGAGTGGCGACACTGTTCGAGTGTTGCATTATGGTGTATAAACTTGTTATCATTTGGTATCATCATTGCATGGACTTTGCTGCTGGATTGGTGTAAGAAGGGACATGTCATGTAGGTTGACATGGTGTAAATAGGAGAGTAATAAACATCTAGGTTGAAGCTGCATGTGAAAGTACTTGCAAGTTCAGGTCTCTCTTGCACATGTTTTACATGTTATTGCCCTTCAGTCACCACTTGAGGGGCACATTGATATACCCGTGTTAGCCTCAGAGTTTTCTGTGAGTATTAGGAGCCTGCATGCTTTCTGTCTCCTTGGCTCCATGTTGGGTGGGGACAACTGGAATGGCGGACAGCTACTGCAGCGTCCCCCATGGCGTATCCTACGAAGAGCACAACTGGTGTGCCGGTATACAGCAAGTTTTTCATAACTAAGCGCTTTTGCATGATAAAGAGCAGCATTAATATGCATGGCCGCCCTCTCTGACAGTTTATAGTATTACGATATTATCGGTAGATACCCGAGAGACGAGCCGCCGCGAGAACGACAACGAAGTGGGTCTGTGCCCTTGGCACGACAAAATGTCGGCCTGGCGCTCTGGCTCCAGTCCAGTGTAAATAGCTTGTAAATAGCCTCTTCCGTCTGTATCTTTCTACACGTAACATTCTGGTGGAGGTGAGCAATCCCCGTCCTCACCACGGAACTCCGGAGTGGTTGGTACATCGAGCTTTTCACCATGCCTCCCGGTGACGAGACCACCTCTGCAACGACTTCGGCTTGTCCGACTGCTCCCGTCGTCACGGTTGCCCAACATCGCGATCCTGTTGTGTTCTCTGGCCTGGAGGGACAGGACGTTGATGAATGGATCAAGCTATATGAACATGCCAGCGCTAATAACAGGTGGGACCCAACGATCATGCTCGCCAATGTCATCTTTTATCTCGGCAGCACCCCACGTGTGTGGCACCAGACGCATGACGACGAGATAACCAGTTGGAACAATTTCAAAGAAAAGCTCAGGGAACTGTTCGGCGACCCCATTGGCCGCAAGGTTGCCGCGAGAAAGGCTCTTGCGTCTCGTGTTCAGACATCTGCAGAGCCGTACGTTTCATACATCCTCGACGTCTTGGCTCTATGCCGAAAATCTGATGACGCTATGTCTGAAGCTGATAAAGTGTCACATGTCCTAAAAGGCATCGCCGACGATGCTTTCAATTTACTTGTTTTCGGCAACGTCTCGACAATCGACGCCATCATTAAAGAATGCCGTCGCCTTGAACAGGCTAAGAGCCGCCGTATCACACACCACATCACGCAGCTACCCAACACTGCTGCTACGTCGACATGTGAGGGTCGACCACGTCAGGCTACCACCTGTAACGACGTCACCCGTATTGTTCGCCGCGAGCTCAAGGCCGCCTGTCCGCCAGCTTTCGCCGCGACGCCTCCCGATCCGCCACCAACCATGATTGCGATGATTCAGGCCGTAGTGAGACAGGAATTTGAGAACATGGGTCTGAACTCCGTGTGTACAACGTCTCAACCCAACGTTCCCCAGTTCTCTGCCGGCCCTCCTCGTCCCCGACAGTCCTTTTCTGCCATATCTCGCCGCAACCCGTCCGGATGGCGTACCCCTGATGACAGGTCGATCTGCTTGCATTGCTGTCGCATCGGCCACGTCACTCGTCACTGCCGCAACCGATGGCCACCACCTTCTCGGACATGCGCCGCCACTTATTCCCGCACTTTTGGACCTTCTGTTCCCTATACCACCCGCCATAAACCCACTGTTGCTGAAGCCCCTGCTCCGAACCTTTGCTACAGCCGCTCGCCCTCATCTCGACGCCGTCAGTCTCGTTCGCCCCAACCCCGCCGCTTCTCTTCACCACCTATCGCCTCCTGGACCCAGCCGGAAAACTAGGCACTGCAGCTTCTGGAGGTGAAGCTGCGTTGTCGACCCTGCCCTCAAATCCTCTGCTCACGTTACCAACGAACCAAAACCTTCTTGACGTTGACGTTGACGGCTATCCTGTCACTGCACTCATCGTTGCAGGCGCACATCTTTCTATTATGAGTGCTGCCTTCCGATGACGACTCAAAAAGCTTCTCACCCCAGCGTCGGCACGCGTCGTTCACGTTGCGGGTGGCGGTACTGTGCCTATTATCAGCATGTGTACAGCATGAGTCAGCATTGTCGGCCGCCACACCCCTGTCCTCTTCACCGTGATTGCTTATTGCCTCCACGACCTAATTCTCAGCCTCGACTTTCTCTCCGCGCATTCTGCCCTTATTGACTGCTCTGCCAGTACCCTTCGCCTTGAGTTGCTGATTCTCACATAACCTTCTGACGCACCCCAGTACCGCCTACGCCCCACCGGCTTTATTCGCCTGCCGCCAAAATCAATAGCCAATATTGAACTCTTGTCTTCCCCACCAGTCCCTGATGGCGAGTACCTCGTCACTCCTCTGCCCGACATTCCACTACAGTATGACGTTACCGTGCCTCACAGTATACTTACTATTACTGCGAACCGCACTCGCATACCTATCTTTAACTTTGGATTGGCAAAGCAAATTTTGCCGCAAGGTATTTGCCTTGCCAACGTTGATTGTCTCGGCAACCATCACGTGGCAGCGTTATCAACCGATGCTTCTTGCGAGCTTAGCAGGCCCATCATGCCAGCCTCGGCCGCCGATCCCAAGATACAGAAAATGGTTGCGACGGACCTGTTCAGGATGTTCAGGATTTGATCTGTCTGTTGTACACTCAACCACAAAAGTTCACAGACCACAGGATCTCAGAAAACTATCAATTTCTGAGCAGCGTGTAACAGTAGTCAGTAAAAGGGAACATCACAATGTTGTTCACATATACTAATAGGGGCTGTAAATGTGAATACTACGCTGTGTTGTGAGGCTGCGCAGCTATTCAGCTTTTTCTCAGATTTTGTGTTCCATAAAATTTTGTAGTTGACTGTGCGCTAAATCATGTTGCCGCGTCTAATCACAAGGGTTGGCAGTGGCACGGTCAGTTAGCCGCTTCGTAGGAACTTTCCCACCTGGTAAAAAGCTGCGTAAGTTCCTGTTGCCACCTAGGGTACGTGCCACCATTTCATCATACATTTCGGTGATGAAAAGAGTGTTTTTTACCTATGTAAGAAGTCGCTATTTACAGACAAAACACTGGGAAGGCAGGAGATGGAAATTCAAGACGATGAGCAAAACAAAAACAAGGTGAAAGCAGGAGCCAACGTTTCGACAAGTGGACTTGTCTTCTTCAAGGTGACATATGCTTTCCTCGCCACAGTATATATAGGTGGGGTTCTTCTAAAGGGTAGAGGGCGTAAGGCAGGTGGGTTTGGCAAAGAGTGAAAATGTGTTAGCGGCGAGGGTGTCGAAATGAAAATAAAAGAGTGCTGTGCACAAGGCCAGGGACACGGCCGTCTGTCAATCACGTGTCAACGCCCATGTGTCAGCCAGCGTGTCAACGGCATGCACAGCAGCCCTCTATTACCCGTTTTGCTGGTGGTCGTGGGCTATCGTATCTCTGTATTGTGGTTGGAACTAACCAGATCATAATTTTGATGAATGTAAACTCAGTATTCACTATTTTCTATTATTGTATTATTATTATTTTTTTTCACGAGCACTGGTTTTTGCCGCTCCTTCTATCATCTCTTTCAGAGACACGATGGCCCACGACTTCTAGTGAAACAGGTAATAGAGCACGTGCTGGTGGGCGAGTAGGTTATGCATGATTACAACGAAGGTGCAAAATAAAACAATGGACGAAGGAAGGAGACACGAGACAACCATGTAGGTGCCTACGTGGTTGTCTCATGTCTCCTTCCTTCGTCCATTGTTTTATTTGCCGCCTCCGTTGTAATCGGGTAATAGAGAGCTGCCATGCACACCGTTGACATGCCGGCTGACACACGAGCACTGACACGGGATTGACAGATGGCGGTGTCCCTGGCCTTGTGCACAGCGCTCCTTTATCCTCAATTCGACACCCTCGCTGCTAACACACCTTCACTCGTTGCCGCACCCACCTGCACGCCCTCTCCCCTTTAGAAGAACCCCACCTATATATATATATTGTGGCGAGGAAAGCTTATGTCGCCTTGAAGCAGACAAGTTCACTTGTCGAAAAGTTGGCTCCTGCTTTCACCTTGTTCTCGTTTTTCTCATTATATTTGCAGATAAATGTGACATGTGAAGTGCCAAACTGCATTCACTAAATGTTTCTTGCAGCTTTCTATGCGACATGCAAATTAAGATATTTCTTGCAGCTTTTTAAGAAAGATGGCTGTAAATGAAACTAACTTATAGACTTGTTGCTAGTGTCGTTAACATCACAGATTTTTACAGTGTTTCTTTGTTTGAATTGAATTCTTGGGTTTTACATGCCTATAGCACAATTTGATTATGAGGCATGCTGTAGTGAAGTACTGCGACTTAATTTTGACCACCTAATTCTAAGTGTATGAGTGTTTTTGCATTTCACCCTCATCAAAATGCGGCCGCTGTGGCAGGGATCGAAGTCATTGAAGGATTGCAGTCTTTGGAACTACTTTTGTAGGGACCATTTCAGAACTTCTTAGTTGTACATGCATTTGTTAATCTTGCTTATCTATTGAAGTATGATGATGTAGATTGCTTTTGTTGTTGTTGTTGTTGTGCTTGTTTGTGATGCAGAATGTCACAAAGCAGCATTTTTATTTTTTTTATTTTGATATGGGGGGATTTTGTATTATTATGTGTATATGTTGCTGACTGCTGCCTATGTATTAGAGCTGGAACGATGGGCTCGTCAAGCTGCTTATGTAGTGTTTCTCAGTGTTTCTCATGAACTCAATGTTAAATAAACAAATTTTTCCTAGCACTACTGTGACAATGCATTGTTTACAAAATGCGACATTTAGCATTAAGAGGAAGCTTTAGCTCTGGTGCTCCTCTCTAAATACATCTAAAAGGAGAATTCATTTTTATCAGCAGCCAATCCCCCAAATTTGATGCGGTTTGTTCCATTTAAAAGAAAAACTTAAGATCTAGTGACAATTGGTTTTGAATGTTTGATTTAGGTCGTCAATTTGTTATTAAACATTGGCAAAAATTTCAAATTTTCAGAAAATGAAACTATCAAGTTTACAACTCTAACTCAGTAATCAAAGATGATATCACAATTCTGTGAATATTGTCTAATAGTACGTCTAAAGCAGACAGAATTGATGTTACACACGAATCTCAAAAAATTTAGTAATGTGGAAATACAGCTTTTGCAGAACCCTTCTACACAATGTAAGAAAGGAACATAAGATATAAATTGACACATCTAATTTGTCCGCTTTGAATTATCTAATCGATGCTGTTTACAGAACCGCGATATCTGTTTTTGATGCAGAGCTATTCATTTGTAAACTTCGTGCCTCTGTTTTTTGAACTTTCGAATTTTTGAAAATTCTTGTAAGAAAATTCAGCCCCTAAATCAAAATTTTGCTTCCAGTAGTATTTAACTTTCTCTCTCAAATGCAACCAATTTCATTAAAATCGGTCCAATGGTTATCTCAGAAAAGCGTTTGTACATTTTACATGTATTTGATTAGGCCGCGTTGGAATTGGGTCCGAGCTAAAGCTTCGTCTTAAATACGTCTAAAATAAAGGAATTGAGAAATTAGAAGATCTGTTAAAAATCTACGAACATATTTTACGCTAGGAAAGCAGTCCACTTTGGTTACACACTAGGCTCACTTTTCACATATCTTGTTTGCCTTGACACTGTGCACATCATTAGGTTTAAGCTTTTTCCAACTGTTAGCTGGGTGTTGCTCAAAACTGCTTACGTTACAGTGAGCCTGCACATTGGTCTGAAACTGCGAAGTTGTGTGTCTAGCTAGCTGTATTAAAGTAATGCATTGAGCACAACAGCTAGTTTTAAAGAATTTTGTGGGCTCCAATAAACAGCAGATGTCTATTCTGGTTAGTATACAATTCATGCACAAGCTGCCCATGGGAATAGCATGACTCAAAAATGGTACTATTTCGAGATACGCCTTGGCTTGGTGTCGCATGTTTAATGAATGCAACAGATTGCTTCAAATGAAGCTTTTTGAGTACGGCAGAATTGACACAATATCACTATATGCATAACTGCAAAGAGTGTATTGCCCAGTAACATTCTTGAAAGGAAAAGGGGGTTGCCATATTTACAATGCACATGGATGACTACTTGGTGGGCTGCTTCTTGGCATTATTAATTTTCATGATCCACTGTAATTTTGGGGGGAATGTGTTGGAAAATGGTACAGCTTCCAACCATTTCTGAAATGGTTCATGCAGCAGCCATGCATGTTGCTGGAAAAAGACTGGCCGAGCAACTACAGCTCTTTTCGAGCTCATAGCCACAGTGCTAACAGGGATCAGTATTGGCAGGGACTGCTGAGCCAAACCAGTCGAGGTGGCAAGTGTGCCTTTGAGGCATGTCCTTACCCTGCACGAAGGGGGGCAAGAAGGAGAGCATTCAGGCACCCTAGTGAGCATCAGGGTGCCTCAATGCGCACCTCTTTCCCTGCTTCGCAAAGGTTGGCGTTTCTCTGTTTTGCTCCAGCATTTTTATTCCACTCGGAGCAGTCATTATGAAGCTAAAACATCTTTTTTTCCAAACAGCGTTGGCAATTTTTCACACATTTGCTTTCATACCAGTTTTAGGTGCAATGGCTGAGTGCATCGTGTAGATAACTTTTGTGTGCTGTGATGGTGTAGGATTTTCTTCTTACTGAAGGAAAACCTCTGCGTGTTTTGTGCATGATGCCACTTGCAGAGAACAAGAAGCTGAAGGATAAGCTTCGTGACATGCATGAATTGTCACAGACGTTGCGTGCTGATTGCGCGGGTTACCAGAAGGACATGTGTGCCACGCTGGCTGAGCTGAATTCACTCAAGCAGGTCAGTGGATTAGGCCAGGGGCCTGAAGCATGCAGTCCTTGTACGTGCATCTTACATGTAGTATCGACTCTCTGGGCCACCCTCTCACTCGCATCCTTTAGTGGAGCTGCAGATTGCATGCATAGATTAGATGTAGCAGAAGCTTGATGTGGGCGAGTTGGTTTTGCACACTTGATGAAAAGAGCGCTACGAAGACACGGACTAAAAGAACAACATGTACGACGGACAAGGCGCTACTTCCAACTAAATGTTTTTTTGAAGAAACAGGACTTTATAAATAGATACAACCAAGAATGGCCCATTGTGACATCACGACCTCCCTATCTCATTAGAAAAGCTATCTCTTTTTTGGTAAGCGTCACTGAAGGGCAACTAATGCACGTGCCCTCGGTCTTTGCAATGTAAAAAGCTTCTAATATCTCCCGTTCTAGTCTATCTCTAGACTGTGCCAGAAACCTGGTGTCGCGAAGATACGGACGGCAATTGTGACGTTTACAGTGTTCTGCCAGATGGCCCCCCCCGCATTGTTATTTACGGCCCAATTGTGCTCATGCGCCCTTTCATTAAAACACCGTCCGGTTTGACTGATATAAACCTGTTGGCAACTTAGGGGTATCTCATATATGACATTACTTTTGCAAGCAGTGTACTGCGCTGCATGTTTCTTAGAGCATGATTCGGGTTTTGCTTTTGTCATCATAGGGCATATCTTGGCCAGCTTACATGGTGCACTGAAGAGAAGATTGATACTGTGCCTTTGTGCCACCTTCTTGAGGTTGTGGGACACCCTGAGCCAATAAGGAATCGCATGTAATCTCTTCATATCAAATGGCTTGCTTGTGTTAGTGCCCTCTCTTGCCATTTCTCATTTCTCATTTATCAAGCAAGCCATTTGATAGGAAGAGATTACATGTGATGCAGCACAAGCCATGAAAGTAATTGTGCATAGACAAAGATTTACATTTGACGTAATAGTTCCGCAGAAACCCGCAAGGTGGAGAGAAGTAATTAATAAAGGGAAAATGAGACATCCACCCAAACGCAGCTAACTGCTACAAAAGAAACCCATATGGTTTCCTCGAAAGAAAAGCTTCGCACTTGAAGAAAAATTCGTCCTGGTTTGGGACTCGAATCCGGGACTACTGCCTTTCCGGGGCAGCCGCTCTACCATCTGAGCTAACCATGCGGCTAGCAGATGGCAGCACGTATTCAGGCAGCATGGCATGGGCCTTGATTTTACTTTCCAAGTCCTTAAAGATCATCAACTGCAGTTTCTAGACCTGAGGTTAACCTTTGGTAAAATTCATATGTGCTCGAAATATTATCCCAGGTTAGTTAAGCCCATTTTGAACTATAAATCCTGTCATTCTAAGGTAGTGAAGTGGGCTATAGTGAAGACTATCCTAAATGCTGCATTAAAGAAGTCGTATCTTCATATGTCCCAGGCTGCTTTTTCTGATCAGGTAAATCATTTACTGGACGCTGGTTACTCTGAAATTATTATTTCATCTGTGTGTGAAAGTGTGGTTCTTGGCATCAAGAGTATAAATCACCAAGGTGATAAAACTAAATTAGAGGAAAAAAGAAAAAAAAATGCAGTAGTACCATATGTACACAAGTTGACGCACAGGCATAAAAGAGGGTCGGTTCAAGGTACACCAACAATGTGTTTTTCTGCGAAACATAAAATGGGTCGCATATGCCCTTTAGTTAAATAAGGTTCCTGTCAAGTCATGTCATATGCCCTTTACTTGATAATATAATTAAAGATAACAAGCAAAGGGAAAGTGCACTGTCGACCATGTGAACGGTTACATCACTTGTGCTAAGCAGGTTGCATATGCCATTCCTTTATCTTGTGGTAGAGACTGTGTGGGACAAATGGAGCACTGTGTGAATGTTCGAGCATGAGCTATCTCTTGAAGGGTTTGCGCCACTTCGTCTCCCGGAGCATTGCAAGTCGTACAGTTGTTGCCCTACTTAAAAAAAAAAAAGTCATTTATAAACACGCAATCCACTTCACTAGAGAAATCGCTGAGGCTTACAATATAAAGATTAGGGACAAGGCATGTATCGGAGAACTGTCTGTCGCTTTTCATGACAAGGAACTGTATTACCTTTGTCGCTTTTGATTAGGCGTCAGTTGGTCACAGTTGCCTAAAGGTATCTCTGTGTCTCGTGCATGTCATGGTTTATGAACAGGCACCTGTATATATATATGTTATAACCATTTTCAATAAAATATCAATCTCAGTGCCGTGTCGTCGTGTTTACCTTCCTTTTGTCTGTGTCATGCATTGCGCTGTTACGAACCTTACAATGAATCCTAACCAACTGGCCCAACTTACCATTTGATGCAGCCAGGTAAGACTAGAGAAAAACAAAAGAATCTGGAACATGACAAGATGCAGCTTTAACCTGAATTTGAAGCTACATCTTGTTATCGCAGTGTAGGAAAGAAAGGCTAGTCAGAGGAGGAAGCTTGCAACGGTGCTGAGGGTACCACCTACGCAGCAGGAGAATTTTGAAGTTTTATACATTTTCCAGAAAGACTGGTCTGCATCCTGGCCTAATTTTGTGCAAACTCATCGTGTGTATAATAAGCATGTTTAGAAACAATCAGCTTCATTTTTCTTTATTTTTTCATCCTGATGCTGTTTTTACAACTTGTGCACAAAAATTCGTGTACTTAATGTGGCTCAATCTTGGTCAAGTTTCGCATGGATATGCATAAGAATGCATGAAACTAAGAATATCCAGTGTTGCACATTATAAACAAATGCAAATAAGCTCAGAAATTGCTTTTCTGTGTTTTTAAAGAAAACATTCTGTTTATTATTTAAAGCAAACATTCTTTTATCTTGAGTACATTAGTAAAAAAATATTGAAGATTTCTTGATTCATATACAAGATAAAACATGTTTTATTTAAATAATAAACATAGAAAAGTAATTTTTGAGTTTATTTGCAGTTGTTTATGAGGAACAGTACTGGATATCTTTAGAAAACTCTCTTAGGCTTGGTAGGAAGCCCAAACCTTACACGAGAGACCCTTCTTTTCCCACTTCAAGAAATCACGAAAGATAACCACATAGGAGATTCCGAAACTAAAATAAAATTTGAGAATACACTAAACTCTATTAGTACATAAATTACATTCGATTAGCCTTATTATTGACAAAAATGTATCTATGAGGTGTACCTCCCCTTGAAGGTATTTTCTTATGATTGTTTAGAAACCATTTGCAAGTATGGGGTACACAATGAAGTTTCACAGGGCTACTCCGAGAAATGCCTTGCTCAGTGTAAATGTGTAGGGACACCACCCACAATAGGTGGCGTCCACATCCACGATGGCCCTTTCTTAATAGCAAACGCAGATCTTGAAGGCCATGCTTTTGTTGGCTGCATGTGGCATCAGTGGTTATGGGAGCTGGCAACATATCACTGATGTCAGGTTTTGGACACCGCATACAATGTGTGAATGAAACCAGAATATATTGCTCACCCCACATCAAATTCGTTCTGTACAAAGTGTTCCTCATTTGTTTCTGCCCATAAACAATACAGTTCACTGCTGTATCTTCGCCGCATATTGGTGTCGCCCGGCTTCATGTTAATGAACATATGTGTACTCTTGTTCCAAGCCATCCGTCACTGAATATGAATGATTTCTGGTTGCCACTGTTCTTCACTGTATTAATTCTTGCACAGCTAAACACTTGTGAGTTTGCAAGTGTTTGCAATCAAATAATGCATACATTTAATAGGTGGCCACATGGCAAGTCTGTGTTATCGGATTTCCTAATTTGTGAGGGCTGACATAAGCTTTTAGTAAGTAATTCTCAAATGTTACTGATGGCCATCGGTGAAGGAAGCCGTGCCGTGCAGGTGCTCTTCCTTTGGGCTAGTCAAGAAGAAAGAGCAGTCATGCACTCAGGTCTATTACTTATTTGATGGCATGAGACTGACTGCCAGACATACGCATCTTACCTGTCGCACTAACTGTCCAACTGTAATTGCAACAGAACAGTTCCCTGTTTTCACTATTTCTGTGTACCATCACTGCAAATTTATTAGCTGCATACAGATCACCACGCTTTGAATGTCTTGTTTTTGTGCACTCTTTTCTTTTTCTGCATCGGAAGGGTAGCTTGGGAGGTGGTGCGGTGGACTTATGTGTTGCCCACAAAGTAAAACAGGTACGAGCGGCAACTCTACTGTCCCGCAATGCATCTGTTCTAGTTTTCTTCCTAGTTTTCTTTTTTTCTTAATTTTTGTATTTTTAAAATTTTCAGTGTGTTTCTTGCTCTTGTGCCTTGCACGAATCCATGTAATCCCCTTTACTAAATGTACTGTGAAAGGAAGATGTGTCTCATCAGCTAGCATCTCTGCGAATTGCAAGGAGCAAGAGCTGTGCGGGCTGCAGTCATTGAGGCGTGCGTCAATCAGACGACAGATTGGATGTGCAAGCAGGCCTGGGATCACGGCCATGCGCCGTTGCTAGAGCAATGGCAGAGAGACGGTGGTTGTGAGCTGTGCCTGGCCCTGCATCTGCTCCTTCAGAGCACTTTTCCTCCCCCAGTATTTTTCCTCATGCATACCGCTGTCTAGTGGATGCACTGTAAAACGGCACCCAGCAGTATGTGTCCCTTCCAGACAAGCTGAGTCTGTGCTCCTGTCTATCTTACTCTGTGTTCTTGCCTATGTGTGGCCTAAAAGAAGGTGTGGAAAAACTGTGCTATGGTCAGCCTAATCAGTGCACAGCTTGAGCTGACCGGGAACACTGGTGTAAACATGATGCTTCTTGTGCAGCTTTCCAGCAGCCAATGTGCGGAGCTGGCACGCTTGAACCAGGAGCGAGATGAGGCGTACCAGGCACACCAGGTGGCACAGACATCGCTGCATAGTTGCCAGGTGCACTTGACATTTGTGCAGTATATATTTGTCGTATATGCTCATGTAATGGCCGCAGGTATTTTTTTGAGATTTGGGGTGAAAATCGGGGGTGCAGCCATTACAATACGAAAAAAAAAGACACAACATTTTTTTTTTTTCGTAAATGTTTTAGGTGGTACTTGCCTTTATTGAACTATAGTACTCGCTTGTATTGGCTCTGGATATTCTTGGCTGTTCCCATAGCGTGTCACCTGCCACTGACCAGCGATGGCAGTGTCTTGGAAGCAGCTGCTAGATCTCGGAGGCTATGCTTTTGCTACCTGGAGGTGCCGAACGCTCGGCACGGCTGCCTTGTTTTGCCACCAACTAAAGAAAGAAGCTTCGCAACTTCCACTCCATACAACATATAGCATATAACTTCTTAAATATCAATGGTGCAGCCTGTTCACGAGTAATTTGTAAATAAATTTTTTTGGGGGTATTTTTTTTACAAAGTTCTGGGTGTGGCTTTTACATAGGTGCTGCCATTACACGAGTATATATGGTTTGTGCGCATGTTGCTGGTGATGTCGTCGTAGAAACGAACCATGCATGCCTCGCTGTAGTGTTCCAGGGAAAACATGGGGAAGGTGGGAGATGAAATTCAATATGATGAGCAAAACGAGAACAACCATGAAAATAAGGTTAAAGAAATAGCCTGCAAAACTGAAGCGTTTAAAATGTCATTTTCCCCAGAACCATAAGCCAATGGAACAAGCTACCATCCGATGTCGCAATGATTCTATCAAATGATGTATTTTCAAACTGTATACGCCCACTGAAGTAAGATAGTGTTTTTGTGTGTATGTGCGAGTATGACAGCATTCCGGGTATATGTTATGTTTTGCCTGCTTTATTTATTGGTTCTTTGTTTCCTTTTCCCCCCCGCTGTAATGCCTACGGGCGCTGTGGGTATTGTGATAAATAAATAAATAAATAAAAAGGTAGAAGTGGGAGCCAACGTTTTGACAAGTAGACTTGTCTTCTTCAAGGCGACATATGCTTTTCTCAGCACAGCATATATAGGTAGGGGTCTTCTAAAGGGGAGAGGGGGTAAAGAGGGTGGGTGAGGCCGCAACTGGTTTGATATGGACGCCAAAATGTCAATATATGTTTTATTTAAATTGGCGAGTGTATCCTTTCTTCTACTATGACCTTCTCTTGCCATATGATTTCCAGTCTAACCAGTCAAACCCTTGACCTATTCATTATATTAAGGATCCAACTTCAAAATGCATAGTGTTCGATGGACAAGAAGTTATAAAACTTCTTGTCCATAGAGCACTATGCAGGATAAAGATCAACATTGCACGAATTCTCACACTGGATAGGGTGAAAATAAACACAATTGTATGCATCTGCGTTAGTTGTATATAATTTAATAGACACCCTTTTACTTTTCATAGATTCCAACAGAATTTTGCTGAATCTGCAGAATTTTGGGGGTTATTCAAGTGCAAATTTTATTGAGCCAGTAGGTGGCCTTTGTCTTACATTGTCATGGTAACATCTGCAGAGTGTCCACTTATCTACTTGTCTTGGTTGCATATGGAAGTACCCTGAGATTGTTATCAAATGGTCTATAAGTGCTTCAGGTTGCACTTGACCATTTTATGCATGTTTTGGTTCTTGATGAAAAGCTGTTGTACACATGTTTTAGATATGTGAAGTTTCAGCTAAACATCCTTTTTTTTTATTTCTGTGAAACTTGTAAAAGTTATATTTTACCATGTATTACAATTTTTACTAGAATAGTTAAGGGTGCATATTTTGTGCCATTGATTTCCAGTTAGTGAGCTCAAGTTTATGCTCTATGTTTCAGTGCATACATTCAGGGTCTGCTATGGCTTGTGCCTTTACAAAATGCTTTGCTGAATTCATTGCTCAGCACCTGATCAACGGCTGAGACAGGGGTAAATGCAGTGTTTGTGATTTCAGGCCGCCCTGAAGCAGTATGAGGCACTTATCCAACAGCAGCAGAAGGAAGCCAAAAGCAAGGCTTGGCCCAGGTGAGGATCATTCATTCATTCAAATAACTTTATTGATTGCCTTGCGATTTGGTGGGGTGGGCCTGGACGTCGCCTAGGTTTCGGCCAAGTGTTGTTGGCCCTTGGCGGCTTCCTTGGCTCGCTGGACGGCCCAGAGTGTGTGCTGCAGGTCCGAGCTGAGCAATGCAGACTCCCAGTGCGCGGAGGCTGTCGCTGTTTGAAGCTGCATCACCGTTATTGTGTATTACACCCGTACATTCCCATAGGATATGCTCTAGAGTGGCTCTAGAGTTGCAGTGTCTGCACTTGTCAGTCATGTATAAATCTGGGTGTATTAGGTGCACGGTAGCTGAACTCAGATACGATCTGGTTTGTAACTGCCGTTATTTGACAGACTGATTTTTGCTTAAGTTTTGGAAATTTTGTGAAAGAAGTTTCATGAAATTTAGTCATTCGATCTTCCCACTCCCACTCGTTGGTAGTCGGTGAACCTTAAGGGGTTAACTGAGGCTCGGTGTGTAAGCTCTCGACCTATGCGGTGCGCCACCTCATTGCTACCGTCGGGTAGTGCGTGAGCGGGTGTCCAGATGAGACGGACACTTTTGTCGTGGTTATTACCTAATTTTAGTAGTCATAGTGCCCGTAGGGAGATTCGACCGTTGGCAAAGTTTTGTATCGCCGTCTGGGAATCACTGACGATTATGTCTGCTTGTGTTTGTGCTATGGTTAACGCAATAGCTATTTCCTCTGCAGTTTCTATATGTGGCGTGTTGGCTGTAGCGCTTGTTGTGCATTTTCCCTCATAATTTATCACCACTGCTGTGTAGGCGTGCTTGTGTCTGTATCTAGCTGCGTCTACAAATGTGGTGTCCTTGCTGTTACCGAATTTCTTGAGTATATTGCATGCTCTGCTTTCCCACCTACCCTGAGGGTGGGTGGGATGCTTGCAAGGTTTTCTGCACTCAGAAGATGTGTTGCAGCCAGTGTTGGCTCACAGTTCTGATCTGAAATTTGCAACCTCCATTTCTTTTAAATTTAGCATATTTAGTTAATCTTTATTCATTAATATTTTGATAGCCTAAATATAAATTCTGGTACCATGAATCACTACAATTTAACAGCCTCGCTTAAATGCCAATAATTTAATTCTAATTGGCTCGGCAGTTGCCCAAGGACAGTATCTGCATTTCACAACATGTTTGAGCGGAAAGGGTAATCACTAAAGTTTCATCTTTAGGGACACGTCCAGCATGACATCCTCTGTCTCACATTCCGAAGTGCTTGCAGTGTAGCAGCAACTGCAAATCTTGTGCCAATTCACAGTGCTGCTCCGAAAAGAGTTATCCAATAGGGCGTCTTGGGCGCCCAACGCCCAAGACGCCCTGTAGGGTCCTTCAATGAGGAGAGCCAGCAGAGCAAGTGGTGGTTGGTAATTATGCGGGAATGGGGACCAAATAGGTTTGGGTGAAACTTCGCTATCGCCCAAACCAGCGCTAGGCACTCTTGTTCCATGATAGAATAGTTGCGCGCGGCCATGGACAGAAGACGGCTTGCGTAAGTGATAATGCATTCTTGACCATGCTGAATCTGGGCAAGAACAGCACCAATGTTGTGACCACTAGCATCTGCACAGATTTCAGTAGGTGCTGAAGGGTCAAAAGGGGGATAAAATTGGGGAGCTCGTCATGAGTGCTGTGAAGGCTTCGGCCTGCTGCTGTCCCCATGTGAAAGCAACGTCATTCTTTAAAAGCTGTGTGAGAGGGCGAGCAATGTCACAAAAATATTGAACAAAGCGACAAAAGTACGAGCATAAGCCTGTGAAGCTGCGAACGTCCTTAACTGAGCGCGGCACAGGAAAGTCTTGCATGGCTCGAACTTTGGCTGTGTCGGGCTGAATTTCATTGGTGTTTACAAGGTGCCTGAGAACAGTTATTTCATGATGGCCAAAGTGACACTTTGACCAGTTGAACTTAAGTTTCCCAGCATGAAACACAGCAAGGACAGTCGAGAGACGCTCAATGTGGGTTTCAAAAGTAGGAGCAAAAATGATTACAGTGTCGAGATAGCACGGACAGATGGTCCACTTCAAGCCTAGGAGAAGGGTATCCGTCATTCTCTCGAATGTCTCTAGGGCATTGCAAAGCCCGAAGGGCATGATTCTGCATTGAAAAAGTCCATCAGGCATAACAAAGGCTGTCTTCTTGCTATCCTTCTCATCATCAATAGCGATCTGCCAGTAGCAGCAGGCAAAGCGACTTCGCTTTGAATAATGCTGTGCTCTGCAACAGACACGCGGTAGGGGCGGCGATGGACGGGACTTGCATTGCCGATATGAATCACGTGAGTGACTATGGCTGTCTGGCCGAGCGGACGGTCATCGAAATGAAAAATATCGCGGTAAATAAGCCGAATGTGCCTAAGGTCTTCAGTTTGAGCTGGAGAGAGATTGGTAGTGATCATTTTATCGACGTTGTGATAGGGTCACGAAATTGAACGGGAACACGCGACGATAGGGCTTACAGAGGCAGAAGTAGCCGGCATGAGCGGAGATATCTGGTATTCGTGCACAGGTTTCAGACAGGCCACTGTCATGTTACCGGGAAGAGCATGTGCGACAGACCCAAAGTTGAGAGCGGGAAGCCAAGTAGAATTATTGACAATGGTACTTGGGAGCGCCACGCCACGCTGTAGAATAACATCGACAAGCGGAGAGACAATGTAGTTGCCATCAGGAACATGTGGTCAAGCGTTAAAAGGTACAGTATTAGCAGCTTAAGGTGGTAACCAGGTGAATTTGGCAGAACACAGTGACGGATGATGTGCATCACAAAGAAAGCAGCTGTCAGAAGGAAGGTCCAACTGCACAGCACCTGTAGCGTAGTCTATTAGTGCAGATTGGTTCGAAAGAAAGTCCTGCCCTAAAATCAGGTCATGTGGACAGCGCTCTAACACGATAAATAGGATGGTGGTTTGATGGCCGGCAATCGTCACTCATGCTCTACACATGCCGACAACCGGTGGCGTACTACCGTTGGCAACACGTACTGTGCACGGCATGGCGTGCGTGAGGACCTTTCTGAGTCTTTTGCGAAGGGTGGCACTCATTACAGACATCTGCGCACCGGTTTAGACGAGGGAGTTGACTGGGACTCCATCCACCTCAACGTCTAATATACTTCCAAGGGTTGGCAATGTGATCAGAGGATTTGCAGGTCGGGTCGTTGATGCAGCGCCATCTCAGGGAGCTGCACTGACTTAGTTTTCCTGTGGCACGAATGAGGGGGAAGAAGAGCGGCGGGCCTGTGGTGAATGAGACCGACGACTTAGGGGCGATGGTGACTGGCTGCTTTCGAAGGTCATAGGTATGTTGTCAGTATTTGTAGATGAAGGATGCACAGGAAAACGAGGAGCACCTTGATCTGGATGCTCGGACGGGAAGCTCCAGCTAGGGGGTGATGACCAACGACTACGAAATCGGTCTATTGTTCGGTGTTCTCCAGTCGGCCGGGCTACGACGGCGAGTTGGAACCACTTAAAACGGGGAAGCAGTGGTTGAGCGGGGCCGGTCCTGACTGACAGCGGCATCACGAATGGGGCAGAGAGATGGGAGGCCGAAATTTGCCATATCTTGTTTGACATCGGCCTGTATAAGCGAGACAGAACATGCATTGTCTGGGCAATGCTGACAAGGAACGGCGGGAGACGTGGCCTCGAGCTCGTGACGAATTAACTGTGTCAAATATTCTTGTCCAGACCAAGGAGGTCCACGTGGCTGTTCATCATACAAAGACGTCGAAGCTGTATTTGGTAGCCTGCTGAGCTTCTGCGTAATATGGCGACTTTTCATCAGTTCGAAATTGCGGCACTCTTTGATGACTGCATCTACCGAGTCATGGTTCTTACAGATAAGCAGGTTGTATGTGTCATCTGCTATGCTCTTCAGGATGTGGCCAATCTTGTTGGTCTCATTCATGTCTTTGTCAACTTTACGACAGAGCGTGAGGACATCTAGGATATATGCCACATAAGATTCTGTCGACATTTGAGCACAGGTCGATAGCTCCTTTACTGCCAGTTGACGGCCAAAAGGCTTTCCTAAGAGGTCCAAAAGCTTCTGCTTGCAGACGTTATGTCATGTCAGGGGGTCTTGTACCATGCTAGTGCTGTGTCTCGGAGGTAGAATATCACATTCACTAGCATTAGCGTTGGGTCCCACCCATTATTTTTGCTTACATGCTCATACCAGAAAATCCAGTCTTCAACGTCCATACCATCGATGCCATTGAAGGTCCCTGGGTCACGCAGCTGAGACAACACAACAGAGGTCAGAGTCTGCGGCACCAGTTGTGGGCGGTCGGTCATTGTGGCGCTTTGGCTGTCGATCATCATGTCAGGGCTCATGCGACGACCACTGTGGAGCTCCCTATTGGTACCCCGCACGTCCACCAAAATGTCGTGAGGCAGAGACAAGCATGAATGTTGTTTATGGAAGGCAAATGTTGAAGGTACCAACCAGCTGACACCAGAACATGACGGCCGAAGCGCCCCAGCAACAACACTTCTTCGTCATCGTCTCTTGCCAGCACGTCCTGTTCTGCATCGCGACAGTATTCTGTGTCCTAGTCTGTAACATAGTCTGTGTCCCTTCACGCTACAAACCAAGAAAAATGAAATGTTTAATGTGGAAATGTAAATGGAAAGGAGTGAAGTGCGTGCGCATATTTGTGCATATCAAGATTGATATACACAAAAGAATTTGCACTGGACGCCTGATTGGGTTGCTAACATACAGCATGCTATATGGCCATGCTGGCTGTAGTTAGGAATGCATGTGTTGATGATTACAATGAGAAGCTTGTTCGCTACAGCAGAGCAGCGCACCCAGTCATTCATGGTGTCAATTTTGCAACGCTTTGCATCAGCTGCATCCATGGCATCCGTGGCTCCAGTAAATTCACGAAATCAATACTAATGGTCGTAAACATGCTTGTTTACAAAGCATGCTTAGACAAAGTATAAGAATTGACTCACAATCCCATCCCTGCGAAGCTGTTGAAAAACCACCACTACAACTGCTGAGGGTGGTATGCAATGCTTTATTGCTTTAGAGTAATAGTAGTAATGGTAGTTTAAAGTAATAGTAATAATGGGAGTAATCGTAATTTTGACAGCATGCTTCTGCCCATAGTGAGGCTGCTACAATGTTGAAATCAGTTGCTAGGCTGGTTCTTTTATATACGAAAGGCTAGGGACGTCACTCTCCACGTTGCAAGCTGCTGTTGCCGCGGTTGCTTGTGCAGCAGTAATCTTTACTAGGAAACATATGCGGGGAGTGCTATGTGCTTGCCATTGTTATCAGGAGTGCCTCATCATCAATTATGTGGTTTGAATGCTTGTTTTGTGCTTGTTATTGATTGAAAGTATGCCGTTCTGTATGTTGTATGCGTGATTCCAAAGAATGTATGCACTGTTTGCTTCACTTTGCTGAGCGCTTGTATAGCCTCTGCGTTAAGGGGTATGAGACGGTGCATTTTTGCTTGCCTACGGAGGGATGAGTTATTGCATATTTGCTTGCTTACGGGGGTATGAGCCATTGCTGATGATGACAGATGCTTGTTTTGAGCTTGTCCTTTATTTGAACGTACGCTTGCTCATATAGTTGTCAATTAGCCCCAAAACAGTGAAAGCAGCTGTTTACTGTTGGTCCTCTCCACATTGCAGGTCCAAGACCCAGGAAAATCGAGGCAAGTTGGCCCTCACCTTGTGCAGTTGTCCCAGCAGTCGTTTGCTTCTGGCCAGAGCTGTCGAAATAGTGAACTTCTCCAGTGCTTACTTGTCCTGCATGAAAATTGCACGGTCACTGTGCATAAGAACTGATTTCAAGTCAGGTTATCCTTGGGCAGTGATAGCAGGCCTTAAATTGTTACAGGTGCTTTGTGATTTCGATGGAGCTTGTCATGGTGATTTGTCTGTGTGCCAATGGCACAGAATGGTAAAATGTATGAGAGAGCTTTACCCTGATGTATGTATATTCATTGTTGTTACCTTATTGCTGGTATACACTCTATGAAATGTTTACACCCTTTGCACTGCCCCTTCTGCCACACAACAATAATCGTCATCTGTCTTGATGCGTTTCTTTTCTTGAAAACGTCGCGCCCGCTACTTTCCTGTTGGGAATGCTATCATGCTGATAGCGCATGCTGTTCGTTACTGGAAAGTACCGGGCTCGCAGCGTTCAAGAAAGGAAACGCATCTAGGCAGATGACGATTAGTGTTGTGTGGCAGAAGGGGCACTCCAAAGGGTGTAAACATTTCTTAGAGTGTACTGGAGGCCTGAAATAGCAATGCTGTTGGGATGCTGTATTTAGCCACTGCACATCTGATGATGTTCTCAAAAACTGTGGTGCATGCCTTGTTTTTGTCTTCAGTGAGACTACTCATCCAATGAAGGAGCGCTTTTAATGCATAATGATAGAATGCTACATTGTGTAGTGTTGCCTCCATCGATGTTGATTCCTTTGTATATAATAATAATAATAATAATAATAATAATAATAATAATAATAATAATACTTTGACCACCGCTAGGTGGTGGCTGATGAAGAATAAGTGATCACGCACGATAAAACAGAACGACAGAAAGCTGAGCTAGTTGGTAAGGATTCATTATGCAAAGAAGAGGTGAGGTGTGCAGACAGGACACAAGAGTAGAGAAGTGGACAACATGAATGCCAATGCACTCGGCATTCGTATTGTCCACTTCTCTACTCTTGTGTCCTGTCTGCATGCCTCACCTCTTTTTTGCATAACGATAAAACAGATTTAGTGCATGAATAATTGGCGACACGCTTTGTCAAGTACAGTTCTCGTTTCTGCCTCACCCCTTTATTGCTACAATAGTATGGTCGTTGCTCAAATTTGCACTCAGGTGATGCTGTTTTCTGCATGGCCACACCACAAAAAATCAGGCTTTTGCTTCCGTAGAAGGCAAGCCAAAGATGTAAAGTTTTGTGTTTAGTCAACCTTAGCGGCCATATGACGGTCGGAATCAAAAGTTTGCAGAAAAAGTGAACCTTTGGAATTGTGTTCGCGGCAATGATGTTCACGACACGATTTGCACTGACCGAGTCCAGATAACCCATCGTTTCGCGCACAATATATCGTTTGCCATTTTGCATTTGCTTTATGGTGCCTGTAACGGAACCATGAATAAGCCCGAATAGTCGAGCTTATTCAAAATATTTGTTGATGATGCAGACTGGAAAGCCATATAACATTTTTATCTCTTTATTGTTTTCAAAAATATCTTAGAGTTTCTCACTCAGCAGATGATGTGAAAAACTGGCCAACATGCCATGACCAGTATGTCACTCCACATTTATTCTGCGGTGTTCTGCTATCTTAACTGAAGGTTGCCAAAAATGAAAAATTACCAGAGTGTACTATGTGAATGATGTTCACTGTACCATGATGGGTGTTGTTCACTGTGAAAATTTTTCGTTCATTGTGCAGAAATAAGTTTAATTAGCTAAATTTATAAATTTACCTAACCCATGAGATGTCAATGAAAAACTTGTGGGTGACATTGAGAAATGGCCACTAACAGCATTTCAAGTGACAAAGGCTTCGGGAAGACCTTTTTTTAACGAAAAAGAAAGCTAGTGAAATTTTTAAAAAGTAAAAGAAGTACATTGTGACCGTGACGGCGCTTCTGCACATCAAAGATTGCATAAATCTTTATGCAACCCTCATCAAATTTGGGTACTGGGAATGAGTGCCCATGCTTTTTGCTTGACACATCAGTAGTTTTTGGTGCAAATCTTCGGTTCTTATTAAACGTGAGGTAGTACGATCTTGTAACGGCTTTCTTTCCAAACTGTTACAAGACGGTGCACGTTCGTAATATACACAGTGTACTAGATGACGACGTGTACGTCTGAGACCGCTATTATTACTGGCGTGGGGTTACATTGTCATGTGATTTCTTTTCATTTCACGGGCTTCTACTTTTTTTTTTTTCGCTTTTTGTTCTTGTTGGAAAAAAGGAGCACACAAGACCTAGGTTGCTTTGTACACTGGTATCAGTAATTTCTCGACATGTTCTGCAACCTTTGCATTGGCACCTTATTAAATAAGTAAGGTAATTATTGATAGCTCGTATTGGTTTCCCTTGTAGCTTTGTGCTACAGTCAGATCGATGAGAAGTTTTTCCTGTTATGAATTCTTTTCGCCTAGTGGGCTTCCGCAGAACTGATTTGCCGGACCTAATAGTGTTCTGCAATGTAAGATAAAGAGCACCTTTTCTTAATCTGCCTTTATTTCACTCATATTGATCTTTACCATGCTGCTCCAAGATGCTTAATTACTGTTCTGAAACAGACAATTCATGCTCCAAACCTGCTCCAAAGTGCCAAATTTGCTGCTCCCAGAGCTGCTCCAAAACTTCCTTGGCCGCTTCCATTCCTAAAGATGTGAACTACTGGAGAAATTCTTCAAGCGCAGTGACATATGCCTCAGTGTGCCATCACTCGCCCTAGCTGGAAAAGATTGTTCATGTCTAGAACCGTGATTGTGGTGAGAAGTCCAAGTGCGTAACCGTGGTGGATGTAGTGTTCCTCCGTGCTGGCACATGCGCATGGTGGGAACTTGTGGGGTTACGTCAGCAATAATGTCCAGGTAGTTTGGCATACGTCATATGTACTCCTTGTACCTTGTGTATACATTTCTTTCACTGGTTTTTGTCTTGGTTGACCGTGTTCCTACTCTCCCAGGACTTGCAGCTTGAGAAACACCTCGTTTCATGTTCAAAACATGGTTTTGAATTTTCTTCCAAGGTTCAAGATTTGTCTTCTTCATTTTCACTTATCAAGGCAGAGCGGATTGAGCCAGCAAGAGTGGCGGCCGATTCAGAGCTGCCTTTCCTGCAACACTAGCTTTGCAGAAAAGCTCACCCTTATGTGTCCAAAGAAGGTTAGAAAGGCTAACGTATGGGAGGGGCCATAGGTCTGGTGCAGAGGCCAGCAATGGGAAGCGCTCTTTAATGTCAGCAAGGGTGGTGTGTGTCAGCATAGCTGTGTGAATGCAACTGTGCTGGCACACTTTGCATCGGGTCTTTCTTTCTACAGTGGTTCTGTGGATCCTCTGCCTCGCTTATGGCAGGATGTCATTTTTACACTGCTTCCAAGAAGAACAAGAACACCTTGCGCTCAAGTGTTCTGCTCCGATCTCGTGGCTAAGTCACATTGTGGCATTACTTTGTATTATTAACTGCAATGTTATCTTTTTTTTAAATTTTTGGCGCCAACAAAAGTAAACCATTTGTCATCAAATTGTATTCATACAAATATGGTGCATTTTTCATTGCAATGTTGCCTATTACGCATGCTTTCTGACTGTTCCCTAGGTAAGTTTTGCTAGTGGTACAGTCTTTTTGTGCCATGCTGTGAAAAACATACTTAAAATTTGCATCACTTTTTCCCTGTTGTGACCGCTTAATTCTCCCTATCTACTGTAACAGTTTAGAGAGAGTGAGATGTCAGTCTCATTCGGTGCCAGAGGGTTTGCCTCAATATTATTTCACATTTAAATTAAAGGTCTATGCAGCTCTTGATAGTTCAATAAAGTCAGTAAAGTAGCTGTGCATGGTCCCATGTACATCTCGGATCGTGCATGGTGTGGTGCTAAAACATTCCAGTAAAGGCCTCATGATGTTTTGTCTGCAGTATCTGTGCTGGAAAAGAAGCTTCAGGCATACACCCAGCAAGTGAAGCAGGCACGCTCCCAGCGCAAGAAAGCAATGGTACGTTCCGCAACCAGCCTGGCTGCCATGCAATTCCGAGTTATTTCTTTTTCTTCCAGTGTCTAGTGTCAGTGCAAAGCAAAGGAAGGCCTTGATATCTTTCCACTATGCAGTTGGAAAAACAAAGTGAAAAGTCACTTTGGTTATGACTTTGGGCATTGTGTAGGTGTGCTTGTTTGCTGCCTACTGTTATGGTTGCTTGATGCTTAAAAAAACAAGGAGAAGCTGCAGAATTTTGAGCTGGTTTATGATGGCCAGTTTCCTAAAGTTGGCTTCACTGCATGACTTTTCATATTCAGTTATGTCTCAATACATTCCTGTTATTGCACAGGGTGTCTACCAACCGGGAAAACCGGGAATTCTCAGGGATCTTGAGTAGTGTGGAAAAACTCAAGGAATTTGTGCCTCTATCAGGGAAAATTAGCTGTAATATTTTTCAAAGGGTCGAAAGTTGCGGTAATGCTGGCTCGAGTAACAGACGGGAATCGTAATGAATTGTCTTTGACGCCCTGTTGTCAGCTGGAGGAGTTGCCAGTGTACAGTCAATGACCGACTTTCCGGATTCCCGATAATTTGGACGGCTTTGCGGCACGACCACGTACCCCATAGAGTCAATGTATCGGAACATCTGAAATTTCAGATGCAAGAACTCTTCGCCGCCAGATTTTCCGGACGTTTTTCTGTGACCACAGGTCTGAATGGCATTAATCAAAGCCGCCACCGCTGCCATTTTGATTACCTCGCAGCTTCGAACCGGCACTATCGCACGCAGATCCGCTGGCAGCCGTAGCCACCACTGCGGAAATGCTAGGCCTAGATCCTTCGACGTTCGCTATGAAGCTTCTTGCCGTTAGATGCCAGTTTTTTATTGAAAGAATTCGGTGCTGTCAGCAATGGCATGGACTCATGTTTGTGGTATTGGAGATTGGCTTAGAAGCTTGGGAATGCGGTGTGTTGCATAACGCCGGTTCCCGAAAGTCAGCTTCGCTTCTGCACGGAAATGCTACTTGGTGAAGCATATGCAAAAGTATTGCAGTGAAGCATAACAAGCGTGGGAAAGGGCTATTGCCATGGGACAGTATGTATTCCTTAATTATACACGCGCGCACCCGGTATTTCCTGTCACAGTACGAGCATCGATATGCCTAATATGTGTACCGACAAGCCTTCAGGGCGTTTTTGAATGTGCCTGTGGCAGTTTGAGCCCTTAAGGGCAGTAAATCACATGCATTTATTTTTTCCAACTGGCCGATTTTTCGGACGTATTCACGGCCCCTAGGAAGTTCGAAATATCGGACGTGGACTATCCAACTGACCAAGAAGATGCTTCAAATGATCCGTGGAATGAGTGAGTGTCGGAAGGAGGACAAGAACAGAAAGGACCTACGCATTGAGGAATGAACTGGAAAGGAAGCCTGCTGCCGCCGTTTTGAAGGAGCTTGAGTTCAAAAAACAAAGTGTTGGCTGATGCCGAGATGCAGGTGTCCCTCATCCAAACCAAAATAAACTTTTTAAAGCAGTAAAACACAACGCTGGGGCGTGGTGCGCAGGCTCAGAGTATGTCAGGACAGTTGAGATTTACTTAAAGCTTTTGAGAGAGAATCTCAATTGTGACAAAGTGCGGGCCTCAGACCACTGAGCTTGCTATTAGGTGTTAGAAACAGCTCATATTCGAAAATATCTGCTTCTGTATGCATCTCCTTTTAATTCGTATTTGAGAATGTGTGACTCGATTTGCAATTTTTTTTCGAAGACATCTTATTTGCTGTGCATTTTACTAACCCCTCCCTTCTATTCTCTTTTTGAATAACATAAACACTGCTCCTTAGTATTCAAATTAGATTAAGTCGTCTTTTTTAAAATTTTTTTCATATGCTTACTAGAGAGTGACAGCATTGGGCGATATGGTTTCAGCCTGTCTTGACATAAAACATAGTTCTCAATCACTCAGGGAAAACCTGGAAAACTCGGGGAATTTGGAAATGTCAACTTGGTAGACACCTTGTTGCAGTAAAGCATACAAACTCCGCGAAGGCGAATTTGGTTTCATATGCAGTTGTACAGTGCAGGCAATTTTTGGCTCAATTTTCTTGAAAAATAAAAAAGGCATGTTAGAATTGGGTAATTGCCATAATCAGACAATTGTGAGCTACAGTTATTCCTTGAGAATCTTTCTAGGGCATGCTGAAAATAGACGCTGCCAATAAAGGGGTTGCTTGATCTTGAATTGTAGCATGAAGTGACACAGACAGAGACTGGAAGCAGACAGGACGAGCGCTAGTACTTTCTGCTTCTAGTCTTTGTCTGTGTCACTTCGCACTACAATTCAAGATCATGTTACCGTACCAACTCATCCTTTTGCAAAAGGAGTTGCTATTGGGTACCATAGAGGTCAGGTGAGTGCTTGCTGACTGGTCAAGTTCAATTTATCTGGCAAAAGCCAGTTCTACAAATGTTTGTGTGCATAGAAAAACATGGGTGCCAGCCGGAATACAATTATTGAAAAATCGAATTAACCGAAATTGAATTAACAGAAGTCTACCGTATTCAGTCGAACCCGGCTATATTGAACTCGCAAATAAACACCTATCAGTTCGATATAGAGCATAATTCGATATAAGCCTGCTAAAGAATTGGATGTCATAAAAACATATACCATTTATAAAATCACTTTATTGATGAAACTAGCTTAGTTTCCCATGAAATAGCCCTGTATTTTATTCTGCTTGGACAATTTTGCTGCCTGCGACGCTCGCACTTCTTCGCATTGTCTAAAGAGTCCGGAGCAGCTGAGGCCACAACCTTCCGCATTCGCGAAGAAGCACTGGACTAGTGCGAGTACACCAATCACCTCGGAGGAGTTGGACTAAGGACCGTCGTTGCTTTCCTCATTGTGCCCACTTTCACTTGTGCTCGGTACGATGTCGGCAATGTAGTCTTCGTTTTCGGGCTCTCCCTTGGTCGTGACACCATCATCTGCACTCACAAACTTATCGATCATTGATTTGTCAACACCTTCCGGAAATTCTGACAGCTTGCTCCAAACTTCGGCAACACTGGCAACGGCTTTGTCGCATTCATCAGAATTTACAGTCGTCACTGAGCATGCAGAAGCCAGCATGTCTGAAGCAGTTTTGGATCAACCACTTGTACACGGCCGTGTGTACGCGTCGGGTGCCATGTGCACTGGGTCATGAGTTTGACCACTTTAGCCCTAATCTCCCCCTTATTCTTCAAGATCGTGCTGAGAGTGCTCCTTGGAATCTTGCACACTGTGGGGACATCCGACTTCTCATCGCGTTAGACCCGGTTTATGATTTCAAGCTTCACGACAAAAGGCGAATACTGCCGCTTCATCACGGCAACACTGCGGGAGAAGGCCCACAAGGTGCAAACACAATGAACTAGAAAAGCAGCGAGACAACTCGCACTTGCACCGTCTTGCACAGCGAGGGCCCAAGAGCCTCTGATTGGCTGTCTGAGCAAGCGCTGCGGGCGAGCCAGGATCATTTTTTTCAGGGGGGTGTCGACAGATCGCTCGACACAGCGCGGTCCCAGTAGGGAGAACGGTTTGATAGAGCCGCACTGCCGGGTTTTCCCATCACCGCGAGGGAAAGCCAACTTCTAGGAGCACTTTTCCGCCGCTTGACGTTCGATATATCGGGAGTTGCTGCTATTTTGTTCGATGTAAGTGTAACTTTTGCTATGTATACTCATTGTAACTATACCGTGTTCAGAAATAGTTCGATATAAAGAATAATTCAATGTAAACGGGTTCGATATAGTTGCGTTCAACTGTAGTGTAATTTCTGTGCTCTGTTCTCTGTGAACTGCTGGCATGCACGCAGTTTTACTTGCTTTAGTGGCTCAACATTTAGGAATATGTTAATGAAAATCGTGCCACACTTACCAGCCAAGGTGAGCCTTGGCCACCTGGCCTTCCTCCATCTCACTTTAATAATTAACAGTACAGTTGGCTTGGTTGACTTGATGGATGTATGGAACGGGGACATCATGTCACATTGTGCACTGTCCCAATTTCATTTGGATTGGCTTTCATAAACACAGTGACCAGCAGAGCTGAACTGTTGTGAAAATCTGGTAAGAAATGAAAGCACTACTTAGATTATGCAATATGACCATGAAATGCTAAGCTGCCACTCCAACTGCTAAGTAAGGAATTTATTGACAGCTTGCGACACCTTCATCATGGCAAGAGGAAACTATTGATGAAAACGTGCAGTAGCTGTCCTTGCATAAACTTTGTAAGCTTATAAACTTGTGGCATATATTTCTTTGTTTGTTTTAATGTTTCAATATTGTGTTTTTTTTAGATTCAGTTTGACATTTGCTTAGTGAATTTTACTCCTTAGTTAAAATAAATGTCAGGATTGCAGAATTTAATAAGGGAAGCTTTAAATGAAGGCCAACTCGCTAATCAATTCAAGCCTCCATCCTCATGAGACCTATTTCTGTTGTTTGTATATTTATTTATTCAGGTTATATTTATCCAGATTGCTGTCTTTGTTGTGTTGTAGCTGAACCATATAGTCTGACCGTTGGAAAATGTTGCGGATCTGCTGTCTTTGCAGCAGGAGGAGGCTCACATAGCATCCGTTTTGCGAGTCTATGCTCCCTAGGCTTGTCCGCAATATGTGAACAGATGGCCTCAGAGGCCTGCAACTAAGTGTCCTTGCTCAAAAGGTGAGCGTGGCAGTACATAGCATTGGGACAGCAGAATACTAAACTGTTGTTTTGGCAGGGCAGCAGCAGCAATGAAGTTGAGCAGAGTAACCAGTTGGGCATGTTGGTTAGCACAGTAGAAGGCTATTTTTTATTGAAAGTCAGTGCTGCGTCTGTTTACTTTGTGTGCCTCCTTTCTCTCTGTTGGTTCCCGCGCTGTAGCCTTCTACTAGCAGCAGCAAGCAACAACCACAAGCGTGTTAAAGGGGCAGTTGAAAAACCCCGGTAAAAGAGCATAGACTGGGAAAACATTCTTTGTTTTTATTCGTTTGACAGAACATGGTTTATTACCACTGGAGAAAATGACAGGCCCTTTCTTGAATTTCATGCCACAAGCTTTGCACAGGTGCGTCAGTGTGATGTGACATATTTCGGCATATTTTCTCATATTTGGGCTGCTTTGGTGCTGCAAAATCTTATTGAAACCTGCTAGGTTGAGTCCGTTAGAATGCTATGCAATCGATCTTAACGGACATCTTCAGGGTGTCTACACCAACCGGGAAAACCGGGGAGATATTGAATAGTCTGGAAATTCTCAGGGAAAACTCGGGGAATAATGCCTCTGTCAGGGAAAATTAGCTGTAATTTTATTAAAGGGAACGAAAGTCAACGACATACAGTCAACGACCGACTTTCCGGACGCCCGGTCATTCGCATGGCTTTGCGGCACCACCACGTACCCCATAGAGTCGGTGTATAAGACGTCTGAAATTTCGGAGGCAAGAACCCTTCGCCGTCCGATTTGCTGTACTTTTTGTCGTGAGCACAAGTCCGACACGGCATTAAGCAAAGCCACCACCGCCACCGTTTTGATTACCTCGCCCCCTCGAAACGGCGCTCTCGCACGCAGATCCGCTGGCAGCCGTAGCCACCACCACGGCAAACGCTAGGCCTAGCTGCTTCGACGTTCGCTATTAAGCTTCTTGCCATTCGGCGCCGTGTTTTTCATTGAAAGAATTCGCCGCTGTCAGCAATGGCACCGACTCTGCCTTTGTGCTCCTCGCGATTTGCTTCGAACCTCGGAAAGCACGGTGCGTTGCATAATGCCGGTCCCCGAAAGTAAGCTTCGCCTCAATATAGCAATGTTACGCGGCGAAGCATAACAAGCGTGGGAGGGGCAATTGCCACGGGACGCAGTATGTATTCCTTAATTATACACCCATGTACCCGCCATCTCGTGTCACAGTATGAGCACCGATATGCCTAATAAGTGTACTGGCAGGCATTTTCGGATGGGCCTGTGGCGATCTGAACCCTTAAGGACAGTAAAAGACATGCATTCATTTTTTCGAACTGCCCAATTTTTCGGACATTTTCACGGCCCCTTGGGAGGCCGAAAAATCGGACGTTGACTGTACAACTGACCAAGAGGATGATTGAAATGGTATGTGGGGCGAACGTGCAGCGGAACGAGGACGAGAACAAATTACCGTCGCATTGAGGAATGATAGGGAAAGGAACTGTGAAGGAGCTTGAGCTCAAAAAGCAAAGTATTGGCTGACGCGGAGGTGCAGGTGACCCTTATCCAAACCAAAATAAACTTTTTAAAGCAGTGAAATGCAACACTGAGGTGTTGCGCGTGCGTGGGCTGAATGTCAGGACAGTTGAGGTTGACTTACCAGCTGTTGAGAGAGAATGTCACTTGTGACAAAGTTCAGGCCTTATACCAATGAGCTTGCTATCAGTTGACAGAAATAGCTCATATCCCCTTCAGTCACAGCATCCACATTTGTGGACAGGACCTATTTTTGCCATTTCTGTGCAGTGATAGCAAGGAATAGAACATAAACATTAAGCATAGAGTAAATTAAGCATTCTGATAACCTAAATTACTTACATTTTACTTCTGAGCGATATGTATCGTTACAGAGTACCGCTTTGGTGAAGGCACTACCGTGTTTTATGTGACGTTTGACATGGGGCATGTCTGTAGCAATCTCGGAATATTTTTTTTCTTTATTGAAATGCTTGAGGCCAATGAATAACTTTTGCATGTAATTTGAGCAGGGGATTTAATGCTTTTTATGAAGAAATGGAGCACGATTGACTTTACAATATTCAAAATTTAGTTACTCTATAATTATGATGTCTCATCATAAAATGCTCAAAGAGTCATTATACTGTCTTGGTTTACTTTCAGTGTAGTCTCAAGCACCATCTATGTTTCACACACGTATTGACAGTTGATCATAATTCGTGACTGAAGGGGATGTTCGAAAATATTTGTTTCTGTATGCATCCCCTTTTTTATTCATATTTGAAAATGTTCGATTCGATTTGCAATGGGTGTTACCACTTTTTTCGAAGGTATTTTAATCAATGTGCATTTTGCTAATCCCTCCCTTCTGATTTCTTTTTGAATAATATAAACACTACTCCTTACTATTCAAACTGGATTAAGTTGTTTTCTTTGTTTTTTAGCATGCTTGCTGGGAAGTGACAGCATCGAGCGACATGCTGTCGGGCAGTCGTGACATAAAACAAAGTTCTGTGTCATTCAGGGAATTTTGCAAGGGCACTCAGGGGAAAGCCTGGAAAACTCACGTAATTTGGAAATGTCAACTTGGTAGACACCCTGAATCTTCTGTGAAACATTGGGGGAAGGGAGCTGGTGGGTGTGACTGTAAGACCGTGGTGGGGAAGCAGTGACGTTGTTACTGCAGAGCAGGCACTGTATGCCTGGGTGTGTTGCACTAGTCATGTGCAACACCTTGTGCAAGTGCTGCAGTGCTGTGCAAGAGGCAGTCCCTGCCACTTTCTGTGTTGGTCCTGCCAGAGGTGCTCACCAGTTTGCTCCGCTGCAGGGCTGGCTCCGAGGCTTTGTTGAACTGCTGGGACATCCAGGTAAGCGACACCTCTGTTGCCCGTGCCATGGCAGTTCCAACTCCCTTGCTGTTTGCAGAGTCTTGGACAAGTGCAAAGTTGCGGCTGCAAGTGGAGCGCCTCTCCACCCTTGTGCATGCTGAGGAAAGCCCAGGTAGGATTGGTTCATTAGGCCTTGTGGCAAGCAGTGCAAGCTGAGCCAACTGATCCCACCACAAAACCAGTGTGGACATACGGAATGCAAGAGAATAGGACCCACACAGCTGCTTCCCCCGCTGCTGTAATAAAAGTGAACCTGTTCCTTGCGTCCTGCGCATCCACCCTGTCATTGTGAAGGCACAGTCAGTTGCAACCTGGCCCAAAAATTTATTTTACTACTTTGCAGATTGACTGGCGCAGACTAGATACAGTTGTTTGAAGCAACCAATTGTGCTCAAGACAACAAAGTTATGGCATGTAGTCAATGCCTGTGGTACCCTTAGGCTGGTTTGCTTGGAATGTGACATCAGCCAGACATGCAACTTTCTCGTAATGAACATGCACAAAGCATGCTTTCCTTAGATTATACTTTAAAAGTCTCAATTGTAAACAAGCTATTCAGCTAACTGGGGGAAGGGCTGGCTTTGAAAAAAATAATGTGTTGAGTTATCTGAGCAACAGTGAAAGGTAATTCTTGTGTGCATAATTTGAATACGAAGGTTCATGACGAGCACCCAAGCCTTGGGAATGCTGTGCACTCTCGTCAGTTCAAATTGTGCTGCAATTCAAGCCTTGCTTGAATAAAATTTGGCTGAGACACTGCTCGCATGTGGCAATGTGAAAGCTTTGTAGCCCTCTTTCGTGAAACGTTTCTTTCCGCACGTTCCCTGCAAGCTCTCGTGTCCCTTCCAACTGCGCTTCGGTAAAGGCAAATCAAAGCACGCTCGCTTGCCCGCGAGGATTTCGTAACTGTTAGTGGCGTTCAGTTGCACATTAATACTTTTTTTTTATACACTCATTTTTACACTCCTGACGTAGTGCCACCTCCTCCCCTTTAGCTGTACTATAATCGCATGCCTAATGACGCATGTACTAGGCCACACCTTTAGTCAGTGGCTGTGACGTGACTGTTGCAGTGATGCTTGCCTCATCTTTACATAACTGCACCTTTAGTCAACCAGAACCGTGGAGATGCTGTGGCGTCGGGGAACCGTGCTCGTCTCGCACCCCGGAGGCCTGGGTTCGATTCCCACCCAGAGCGAAACGAACCAAATTTTCTTTTGAAAGCCATTCATATTCATTTACATTATTTACAGGAACCTCCCTGAGAAATTTGATGCCATTCTGAGCATTTTCTTTTACGTGTTTTTTACTCTCTGCGCCATCGGTCATTTTTGTACCATCTTTCGGTCACGCCGTCTGTGCCTACTGATTTTCTCGTAATGGGGCATATAATGCTTTCACATTAAAAGCCATGCTAAGGCTAAAGGCAAACATTTCAATATGTGTGAGTGTACTGTGCTGTTTACAAAGTGGTTGGTGCATCATATTGGACATTTTTGCATATACATTCACAAGCTACCATGATATAGTAGGCTCGACTAATACGAACACAAACAAAAATGGACATGAACAAACACTGCGCTTGTTTGCATCTGTTTCTGTTCATGTTCATATTCGCACCTTCTATACTATGGCATGTAAGCACCAACTCACCCCACAACAAGCTTTCCCAGCATTCACGTTAGTTCAAGCATTGTAGCAAGTATAATTTTAACTTTTGCAATTTGTCATATACATATTTGTGAAAAATAAGAGAAATGTGTGCACTTGCACATTCGTAGCATAGTTTGTAACTATAATGTGGATATGCGCCCATACTGTTGATACTTTCGAGATTGTATTGTGATGCACGAAGCAGGTTACATTTACTTTGATCTCCCAAATCAATAAAATATGTTATATTAGTCAGATGTGTTATGGATGGATGTGCTCTGGCAAAGCAATGCCGCTGGTAGAGAGGAGCAGAAGTCTCCTCAACAACACCACTGCACTAATGCCATAGCTCTAAAAATTGGCCAGCGTGACAGACATTCACACCATCTTGAAGTTATGCTTATACAACGACTTGATGCACTGATGGGTGATGGTGGGCTTCCTTATATTTTAGCCTATCAATGTAGCTTAGATTGCAATTTGTCATTCGGTGTATTGGGTATAACTACAGTGTTGAAGAGCAGGATCTGCAGTTATGCAGCATGTTTCAGCATTAATAATACACTGAAACCTCGTTAAACCGTAGTTGGCCGGAGCTCGGAAAAAGTACGTACTAAACGGTAGTACTGCTTAACCGAAATAGCGTGAGATCGCCCACTTACCTGTCAAAAACGGAACTCTGAAGAGTGCGATGAAAGGGAAAAAAAACAAGCAGTATTTATTTACCTTGCGCGAGAAACGTATTACTTTCGTTTGATGCCGCAATGGCCTAGCAGCGACCACAGCGGCCTCAAACTTGCTGAAGCTGTGAGCCAGCTTTTCAGCCAGCGCCCTCTTCTCGGCAAACACTCGCACGGCAGATTCCTCGTTGGCGTTGCATATTCTCTGTGCACAGGCGCGGTAACGTTGCAGAAGTCACGGGGCACCTTTTCATTGCGGGGTGCTGTTCCCGTCGCGAAGATTGCATTCATGAGGCTAACGTAACGCGTAACTTCTGCCACTGCCGGGCCTGAATTGCCCGTGCTGTCACTTTCCGTGTTGTCCTTATCACTGTCGCTAGGCGACACTTCGGCAACAACAGAGTCAACGACAGTGAAAAGTCGGACCTCTTAGCTGACATAGCGGTCGCAGCAGCGCTGTCGAGCAACTTCTTCGCATTCCAAATGCCACACACCATAGTCAACAGTAGACCCATGTCGCGTGCCAGTGCCGACTTTTCGCGTCACAGGCGATAGCACGAACAATGTCTAATTTTTCTTCTATGCTTTGCACCCGGCGTCTTTTTTATCCAAGTTTCGGCATGATGCGAGCTCCCACTTGCACGATGCCACAAAGCTCTGTGGCACAGCGCCGAAATGATGATGTGGCTTCATGCGCAAATGCACAGGGCGCTTGGAGGCCGTGGTGCTCATCTCTGAGGCTTGTTGTTCTGCCTGGCCTCCCGATAGAGACGATGCACTGCCGTGTTTGCACGACGAAAAATGGAAACACTACGTGTTAACTGATACATATGCAATAAGCTGGTACGGCTTATGCAGATACAAAATACATTATGTTCAATGGCTGCTGAGTTGGGGGTTTGACTTTACTACTTTTAAAACGAAACTACTCTTTAAGCAGGTACAGTTTAACAATGTTTTACTGTATTAATAAGCCAGATATTCATGCACACGAAGAAGAAAGAAAGATGGGTATGCACGAAACGAAAAATTATTTAAAAAAATTATTTTCAGGTGTAAATAAAAACCAAGGAAAGTATGCTGAATCTTGGGAAAATAAAAACTTACAATGCTAGATGGTATGCATTTGCAGGGCCAGCTGTTGCACTGCACCAAGGAACCTACATCTTCTTGCCTGCTGATGTGGCATTGTTAGGATCACTGAAGTAGGGTGGCATGGGCATGGAGATTGTCTTCCTATTTCTCCGCTGGATACCTGTTATCGGGTGTCTGTAGGCTTTTATGTCTGCACATACTCTAATAAAATGTGTATACAATATGTGACACATCTTTGAGCTGCAAAAAGGAATAAGCGATTTATCTGCATATGTTGGGCCAAAGAGCAGCTGGCTGTTGATTTCGTCATATAAGCCTCCTCTGAAAACATTGCTGCCGAAATCTAATACAAGAAATAAATTAGAAGTACCAAACTTAGAAAAAGGAATCCCTTTATTATGTGCAGGATTTTATAATACGTAGTAACATCATGCCTCAGCAGTTATTTAATGTTTAGTGCAGTCTTGCTGACTTGTTCAGTCCTCAAGACAACTAGAAGGCTTTCTGCATGTGCTAGTGGAGTAAATTGAGGTAGTTGTTTTTGCTGTTCTGTTATGTCATCATCAGCTGCTACTGCAGACTTCTGAAAGTCTGGTTTTGCTTTTCTGCTCATTCCTATGTATTCTCAAGTTATCTGCAAACAACTTGTGAATAGTTGTCCTGCACCTTCCTTCCTGTCATTTTTTTTTTTCATGTCAACCACCACCGGTTACATCCTTTTAGAGGACATTTATTTACATTTATTTTCAGATGAAGACTTGCAGTGTGGTGCACGTCAGCTGGAAGCATTTCTTGAAAGTTATGCAACTTCAACAAAAGAATTAACTGGAGAAGATCTCATTGCAAAAGCAAGAGAAATGCAAGTTCCAAATCCATTGTCTCCATTGCCTCCATCACCACAATCAGATTGGATGCTTGTGCCAGATCCAGTGCCATTTGTGTCATCATACTCCACGCTACTATCAACCTCATCAGAGCCAGAGCCTCCAACACCTTGGCTTGAGCTTAGCCCATCAGCAGTTCCATCAGACCATATGCTACCAGCACCATCATCTGAGCAAATGCCATTAGAATGCGCATCAGAAGTAGTTCCAACTGCGCCTATGTATAATGTAAATACTTTAACACCCCTGTCAGAACTTGTGCCACCACCTGTGCTGCCAACAGTCACACGCAACACTGCTTCTGAGGTGAAATTGTTGGACTCAGTTTCACTAGTGCCCCATCTAGAACCATTTCAGCAAGCATGCCTGTCGAAACCAGTGCTGCTAGGGCCTTCCTTGGAGCCATTGCTACTAACATCATCGTCGGATGGGATTCCACCAGCAACCCCGTCAACATCAACACCATTGTCATCTATGTCGGATCCTGCGAGGCTGACACAACATTCGGAGTCAGCACCACCTGCTTTATTGGAATCAGAATCAACACCGGTGACTGCCATTTCGGAACCGGCATCACCCACTTCTTCATTTGGACAAGAGCCAACATCGGTGACTGCCCTGTCAGAGCTGGCATCACCTGCTTCTTCATTGAAGCCAGAGCCAACATCGGGGATTGGGCTGTCAGAACCGGCATCACCTGCTCCTTCATCGGAACCAGAGCCAACGTCAGCACCACCTGCTCCTTCATTGAAACCAGAGCCAGAGTCAGTGATTGTGCTGTCAGAACCGGCACTACCTGCTGCTTCATTGGAACTGGAGCCAATGTCGGCACCACCTGCTTCTTCATTGAAGCCAGAGCCAACATCGGTGATTGCCTTGCCAGAACCGGCACCACATGCATCTTCACTAGAACCAGAGCCCACATCGATGATTTTCCTATCAGAACTGGCACTATCTGCTTCTTCATTGAAACCAGAGCCAACATCGGTGATTGCCCTGCCAGAACCGGCACCACCTGCTTCATCGAAATCAGAGCCAGCATTGGCACCAGCTGCTTCTCCATTGGAACCAGAGGCAACATCAATGATTGCCCTGTCAGGACCGGTACCATTGGTTTCTTCATTGGGACCAGAGCCCACATCGATACTTGCCCTGTCAGAGCTGGCACCACTTGCTTTCTCATTGAAACCAGAGGCAACATTGGCATCACCTGTGATTTCATCGGAACAAGAGCCAATGTCGGTGATTGCCCTGTCAGAAGCTGCACCACCTGCTTCATTGGAACTAGAGCCAACATCGGTGACCGCCCTGTCAAAACTGACGTCACCTGGTTCTTCATTGAAACCAGAGCCAGCATCGATGATCGCCCTGTCAGAACTGATACCACCTGCTTCTTCAGTGGAACAAGAAACAACAGTGGTGGTTTCTGTATCTGAATTGGCACCACCAGTATGCTTGTTGAGGCCAGGGATGCCAGTACCCTCACCAGTGCTGGCCATAGCATCATCTTCATCGGACTTAGCGCCGACAGCACCTCTGTCAAAACCAGTAGTGATTACACCTTCGTTGGAGCTGGGGCGGCAGGTGTCTGCAGCAATTCCTGCAAAGCTGATGCAGCAGTCAAAACAAGGGCTGCCACTGCCATTGCTGGAACCAGTGTCACTGACACCAACAGAGCCAAAGCTACCTACATTGACATCAGAACCAACATACAAGGGTAAATTTTCTTCTATGTCCTTAGACAAAGTCTTGGGTGCTGCCTCTTGGTCTCCTGTGATAAGCAAGAAAGCTTTTTAAGGGTCTATTGCAATGATATTTCACTTTTGCTAAATTTGTTATAAGTGAGTAGTATATACCGCTGAAGCATCTTGGGAAAGCTGTGCAGGGCTGGTAATTGCATAATTTTCTTATCAGCAGTTTCTAAACAGCACCTAAGCAGATCACATATGCACCCAATGGTTAGTGGCTATGGCCTTTGAGATTCTTCTTCGTGCTGTGGGCAGCCGTAGGTTCAAAGGTCACACTGAGGAGCCACCCATTCTAGGTCATATATTACTTCTGGTGAACGATAGTGGCGCTGTTGTTTTCTCAGTTTCAGTGTCAAAAATGGCCGTTTTTTCTATCCTTTTGTGATGCTTCCACTGATATTTCAAATTTAAAATATTGCACGGAGCAGGGTGTCGAACTGAAAAAAATACCGGTTCGGGTTGGACGTGCTCTGATTTCATTGCAGTCCAGTTCCGGTATGGAGAAATAAAAATTGACAGTGGTTTGCAAACCGGTTTGGCACAGTAAACTTACCATATGGTGACCTGCTGCACTGTGTTATTGACTTGTTCACTAGGCACATGCGCGAGTTTTGTCAGAAGGAGGAAGAAATATGGGCTCTCTGATGCCTGGGAGACTTCTATAGGTGTATTTACATGTATATCAATGTATTTTCAGTTTATACAGTAGCAGCAGGCATACACATAAAGACAGCCATCGCAGGCAGTGGCATTGCAAGAGCGTGTGGTAGGCAGTGCGGCACCTTGATGAGTTTAACCCTGTGACTCCTCTTTCCTGCATTTTTTTTTATTGTCATTCATACTGAGTATGGGCAAAACAGCAGAAATTAATAGAGGTGGTCGAATAGCAAGATCTTCTAGTTTAATTGAATATAAATATTAGAGAAAAATGTTCTTTGAATATTGAATATAATATTGAATATTCCCAATTTCTAAAACAGTGAAATGAAATGTTTAGTGAAGTTAGTTCAGCAACAATAGGGTTGTTTACATTATTTGATACATAATATGTAATGCCATTAATGACTAGATGTCAGGGTAAGTGAGAAGCTCGTAAATGAGAAACAAAGCAAAGTACGATTATGTCTGGTGCACAAAGACAATGAAAGTAATGAAAAAATAAATAAACAGCACTTCCCATATGCATGCATAGTAGTGCGCAGTGCTCATTGAAAGAGCTAAGGGCAATACTACAGCACCGTGCATTATTTCGAAGGGATCCAAGCACAATGAAATTGGTCGTGTAATAAACTTTGTCTAAATCCAGACAGTGCCACCTAAGATGAGGCATGCTTACCGAACAGCCCAATGCACAAGTCACCTTCTCCATGTGCTGGTTCAGGAACTTGATCGTCTGCGTGACAGCTGCAGTCCTGCTAAACCAGAATCATTCAGCTGAGTCTCCATCAGTCTTTCTTGCATTGGGGTTACATCGGGGTTGTAGCATAATGCTCCTCATGGGGGGAAGACCAGAGGACCACCCAATATAAGCACGCTTGATTAGCATTCCCACAGTATGCGTGCATGACCTGTCACAAAGTTGGTTGCTGCAGAGCTCTGGCCCTTTGAAGGTTTATTTATTTATTTATTCAAGTACCTACAGCGCCCGTTGAGGGCATTTTTGTAGGGAGGATACAGTTGCTAAACATACATTGTCATGCAGATGACACTGTGTAAATAACAAACAACAAACAATAAAAATGCAACGCATTCCAATACTGAGCAAACTGATAACAAAAGAATCATGAAAGCAAGAAAGATGTAAATATTGTCATATGAACAAGCGTATACAAAAAATTCGAAAACGCACAGCAACACAGCACAAAAAAATTAATTCAACAAAAGTTAATTCAACAAAAGGCGTGACAGAGCATTTTCAAAAGAAGATTGCGAGGCTAAGACAACTTCTTCTGGCAATTTATTCCAGTCATGCACTGTTTTGGGAAAAAGTGAGTTTTTAAAGACATTTATACGGCACTGGTATTCTTGAACCTTTAAAGAATGATCTAAATGGTAATATATATAAAGCTGGGAGCTTTCATGTATGAATCTTTAGACAAACCGGTTGCGCCTATAAAAATATTGTAAAATAGCTTAAGTCTAAGGTATTTGCGTCTGTCTTGCAATAGAGGCCAGCCCAAATTTTGTAAATCTGAGAGCTGCTTTTGGTGAAATCATAGTTTGCGGACACAAACCTGGCTGCTCGTTTTTGAATTCGTTCAAGTTCGCTGATAAGTGTTTTTGTTTCAGGGTCCCAAGTTGCACACCCATATTCTAAGATGGGACGCACGTTTGTCAAGTAGAGTGTCTCCTTCAAATCAGCAGGTGCCTGCTTGAAATTGCATTTTAGAAAGTTTAACACACGGCTATCTTTGGCAGCAATATGGTTTACGTGGTCGTTCCAAGAAAGGTTGTTGGCGAAGATAACATCCAAGTACTTGTAATTCTTAACAAATGATAAGTTTCTGTCGCCTAAAGAGTACTGGGTAGGTAATGGATGTTTCTTATTTGTAAATTGCAGAACTTTACATTTTGAAAAATTTAGTGTCATGTTCCATGTTTTGCACCATGCCAAGACAGAGTAAAGGTCGCTTTGCAATTCATAAGAGTCGCTTATACATGTGATGTCACGGTAAATGCAACAATCGTCAGCATACAATCTGACCTGACTGGAAACCCGGTCAATTATATCATATCACTGATAAATATTAAATAAAGAAGAGGGCCCAAAACTGTTCCCTGGGGAACACCCGATAAGACTGCAATATCAGATGAACTTGTGCCTTCAAGAATAACGCGTTGCTTTCTACCGACGAGGTACGCTTCGACCCATTTCAGCAGGGTGGGTGGAACTTTGAGGGTAGACAGTTTCAGTAATAATAAATTATGTGCGACAGAATCAAAAGCTTTTTGAAAATCCAAAAATGTGCAGTCAACCTGGTTACCATTGTTAATTGAAAAAGCGATATCGTGAACAAACTCTTATCAGTTGCGTATCGCGAGAAAATCCCTTTCTGAAGTCATGTTGCATTGGACAGAAGAAGTTGTTATCCTGGAGGTGCTTAAATAGATAAGTGTAAATGATGTGCTCTAGCGATTTGCAGATGAAACTTGTAAGGGAGATAGGCCTATAGTTTACAGTTTTTGTTTTGTCGCCACTTTTATATATAGGGACTACGTTGGCGCTTTTCCGGTCATCGGGAAAGGCGCCGACATCCACCGATTTTTGAAACAGTGTTACTAAGAAAGGAGCAACAGAAACTGCACAGTTCTTCAAGATACAGTTCGGAATACGGTCAGGACCAGGGGCCGTGTTTACCTTGAGCTTCTCCAAAAGTAACACTATTCCACGTACTGAGAAATCTGTGCCACTCATCTCCGTAAACTCATTTACAATATCTAAACCGTCGGTAGGCCATGCCGATTGAGAAAAAAACTGACTGAAAATAACGATTAAACTGTTCAGCCTTGCCTTCCAGATCCGAGCTATAGTTAAAGTCATCTATAATATCGGGAATGTTGTCTCTTACGCCCTGCTTACTTTTGACATACTTCCATACTTGCTTTGGAATATTCTTTATTTTCCTGCCAAGAACACCCAGATACGCATGTTCGGCCCTGCGCATCTCCCGCGTTATAATCTTGTTCAGCTTTCAATTCACAATGCAAGGAAGGCTCTGGTGATTGGCAGTACCTATGATATAACCAGTGCCTTTTGTTTATCAAGGTTCTAATGGCGGCGTTCATCCAAAGCTTATCTGTTCGACACTTCGACGAAATGGTGCGTGATGGAACATATGTCTGCACTAAGGCCAGAAGTATTGTCTTCAGTGGGTGCCACGTGGAGTGCGTACCAAGTCTGGAACTGTGGCGCCTGAATCCCGGCGGAAAGGCATCGAGTGCATGTGACGGCGAGGCACAGCCTCCTCTGCCGTAATGAAATACCGCACGCGGTGGCGGCGGCTTTCTGCGGTGCTCAGCAAAACAGGATAATCTTGCAATTACCACTTCATAGTCGCTTAAACCGGGAATTGTGGTGGTTGAAGAAACGAGGGTGTGATTGTTGCAGAAAATCAAATCAAGTACATTTGCACTACTACAGCCTATTCTAGTTGGGCATTCCACAAACTGAAATAGGGAATGAGTGTTAATCATTTCACAAAAAGCAGTATGAAGAAGCAATGTGGTCTTTATATTCGGCTTAAGGGAGACCCATTCTACATTAGGTAAATTAAAATCACCATCTAAAATAATTTAAGATGCATGCAAAGTTAGTAGGATGTTGCTCAATTCAAATAGGGGTTGCGGTGTTTTAAGGGCTGGAGGTCTGTAAAATGAACCAATAGCCATTGAGGAACCCTTAGCCAGTATGACCTTACACCCGATCATTTTGCATGTCTTGCTTTCTGTGTTAAGAGGTATGCTGTCCAGTCCATTATCAACAATTACAAAGACACCACCGCCATGCTTGTTACGGTCCTTCCGGTATACATTGTAATTAGACGGAAATATGTTGCAGGAGCCTATTGTTTCGTCCAGCCGTGACTCGGTGCCAATGACCACTTGTGGTTTGACCAATTCCAAGAGTGCATCCAACTCTTCATTTTTATTCTTGAGGCTGCGGCAGTTGACAGCAATAATTATCAAGTCGGATTTAGGATCTGCTCTTTTCTGCGATGCAGGATTCCTTGATGGCTATTGGTTTATGCTTTTCACGGTATCAGTAGCGCTGTCATACATGTAAGCTTGTTTTGCCAACTTTAGTTTGTTGACATTAAGTTTGAAGTCACAGCCACGTTCCTTAGCAAACTGTATCAGCTTTTTCCGCTCATTCCTTACTTTATTCGAGTAATCTTCACTGATAGCAAAACCGGTATCTTTTAGTTTTGAGGCAGCTGCAAGTAAGCATTGCTTGTCTTTGAAAGATAAGAATTTCACTAGAATTGGCCGTTTTTTTTTCCGGTGAGTAACGCCCAAGTCTGTGCGCTCTTTCCATAGCCATCGAGCTAAGTTCTACATTTAGTTTCTCAGCGCAAAAAGTCAGAATCCATTCTTCACACAGTGCCCATGTTTCATTCTCGGAATCTGGGTGGCCATGAAAGATCAGGTTGTTCCTTCTTGCTCTGTTATCTAGATCGTCTTGGCCTTTGTGGACTGTCGCAAACGAGGAAGCAACCGATTTGACACGAGACGAGATCATTTATATCGATTCTTTTAACTGTGGGACACATGATATGCGGTCTTCAGCGCACACAACCTTGACTGCGAGCTCCTCTACTTTTTGTTCAATGGCCTGCTGACTACTTCGAAGCGAATGAACTTCGTCAAGAATATCAGATTGTTTTTTCAAGATTGATGGTATCTGCATAATAGCCTTAAACATTTCCTGTTCTTGTTCGGTAAGAGGACCAGGATTTAGCTCGACATCCCCGGCAAGCAGTAAGAGCAACTTAGAAAACAAACAAAAAATGGCAATAGAGCCGCACAATCCTAAACGGAACATGCCACATGCAAGCATGTACAGGCATTTGGTGGAATCTGATGCCAGTTTTCTAAAAGGTTTGCCATTTACACAACGATAGGAATAACCAACCTGTAGAAACATGAAGCGTAAGTGCCTGGCAGCCATGGCGGAGCCAGGTCCCGAAATGGTCGGCTGCGGCGGCTGCTTTAGTAGTCTTTCATCCGAAGGTGACCATGGTGGCCAGCAAGCGAGAGAAACAACCGCAGGCAGCGCTGTCATTTCCAGTGGTGATTTGAAATCCAAGGTAGTGCAGATGAAGGGCGGACACATACAGTCCTTGCAAGTGGTGCAATCAGGAACGGGACACTTTGCATCGATGCTGTCTTGATAAGCAGTCACCATCTGCATAACCTGTAGAAACACGAAGCGTAAGTGCCTGGCAGCCATGGCGGCGCCAGATCCCGAAATGGTCGGCTGCGGCGGCTGCTTTAGTAGTCTTTCATCCGAAGGTGACCATGGTGGCCAGCAAGCGAGAGAAACAACCGCAGGCAGCGCTGTCATTTCCAGTGGTGATTTGAAATCCAAGGTAGTGCAGATGAAGGGCGGACACATACAGTCCTTGCAAGTGGTGCAATCAGGAACGGGACACTTTGCATCGATGCTGTCTTGATAAGCAGTCACCATCTGCATAACCTGTAGAAACACGAAGCGTAAGTGCCTGGCAGCCATGGCGGCGCCAGATCCCGAAATGGTCAGCTGCGGCGGCTGCTTTAGTAGTCTTTCATCCGAAGGTGACCATGGTGGCCAGCAAGCGAGAGAAACAACCGCAGGCAGCGCTGTCATTTCCAGTGGTGATTTGAAATCCAAGGTAGTGCAGATGAAGGGCGGACACATACAGTCCTTGCAAGTGGTGCAATCAGGAACGGGACTCTTTGCATCGATGCTGTCTTGATAAGCAGTCACCATCTGCATAACCTGTAGAAACACGAAGCGTAAGTGCCTGGCAGCCATGGCGGCGCCAGATCCCGAAATGGTCGGCTGCGGCGGCTGCTTTAGTAGTCTTTCATCCGAAGGTGACCATGGTGGCTAGCAAGCGAGAGAAACAACCGCAGGCAGCGCTGTCATTTCCAGTGGTGATTTGAAATCCAAGGTAGTGCAGATGAAGGGCGGACACATACAGTCCTTGCAAGTGGTGCAATCAGGAACGGGACTCTTTGCATCGATGCTGTCTTGATAAGCAGTCACCATCTGCATAACCTGTAGAAACACGAAGCGTAAGTGCCTGGCAGCCATGGCGGCGCCAGATCCCGAAATGGTCGGCTGCGGCGGCTGCTTTAGTAGTCTTTCATCCGAAGGTGACCATGGTGGCCAGCAAGCGAGAGAAACAACCGCAGGCAGCGCTGTCATTTCCAGTGGTGATTTGAAATCCAAGGTAGTGCAGATGAAGGGCGGACACATACAGTCCTTGCAAGTGGTGCAATCAGGAACGGGACTCTTTGCATCGATGCTGTCTTGATAAGCAGTCACCATCTGCATAACCTGTAGAAACACGAAGCGTAAGTGCCTGGCAGCCATGGCGGCGCCAGATCCCGAAATGGTCGGCTGCGGCGGCTGCTTTAGTAGTCTTTCATCCGAAGGTGACCATGGTGGCCAGCAAGCGAGAGAAACAACCGCAGGCAGCGCTGTCATTTCCAGTGGTGATTTGAAATCCAAGGTAGTGCAGATGAAGGGCGGACACATACAGTCCTTGCAAGTGGTGCAATCAGGAACGGGACTCTTTGCATCGATGCTGTCTTGATAAGCAGTCACCATCTGCATAACCTGTAGAAACACGAAGCGTAAGTGCCTGGCAGCCATGGCGGCGCCAGATCCCGAAATGGTCAGCTGCGGCGGCTGCTTTAGTAGTCTTTCATCCGAAGGTGACCATGGTGGCCAGCAAGCGAGAGAAACAACCGCAGGCAGCGCTGTCATTTCCAGTGGTGATTTGAAATCCAAGGTAGTGCAGATGAAGGGCGGACACATACAGTCCTTGAAAGTGGTGCAATCAGGAACGGGACACTTTGCATCGATGCTGTCTTGATAAGCAGTCACCATCTGCATAACCTGTAGAAACACGAAGCGTAAGTGCCTGGCAGCCATGGCGGCGCCAGATCCCGAAATGGTCGGCTGCGGCGGCTGCTTTAGTAGTCTTTCATCCGAAGGTGACCATGGTGGCCAGCAAGCGAGAGAAACAACCGCAGGCAGCGCTGTCATTTCCAGTGGTGATTTGAAATCCAAGGTAGTGCAGATGAAGGGCGGACACACAGTCCTTGCAAGTGGTGCAATCAGGAACGGGACACTTTGCATCGATGCTGTCTTGATAAGCAGTCACCATCTGCATAACCTGTAGAAACACGAAGCGTAAGTGCCTGGCAGCCATGGCGGCGCCAGATCCCGAAATGGTCGGCTGCGGCGGCTGCTTTAGTAGTCTTTCATCCGAAGGTGACCATGGTGGCCAGCAAGCGAGAGAAACAACCGCAGGCAGCGCTGTCATTTCCAGTGGTGATTTGAAATCCAAGGTAGTGCAGATGAAGGGCGGACACATACAGTCCTTGCAAGTGGTGCAATCAGGAACGGGACACTTTGCATCGATGCTGTCTTGATAAGCAGTCACCATCTGCATAACCTGTAGAAACACGAAGCGTAAGTGCCTGGCAGCCATGGCGGCGCCAGATCCCGAAATGGTCAGCTGCGGCGGCTGCTTTAGTAGTCTTTCATCCGAAGGTGACCATGGTGGCCAGCAAGCGAGAGAAACAACCGCAGGCAGCGCTGTCATTTCCAGTGGTGATTTGAAATCCAAGGTAGTGCAGATGAAGGGCGGACACATACAGTCCTTGCAAGTGGTGCAATCAGGAACGGGACACTTTGCATCGATGCTGTCTTGATAAGCAGTCACCATCTGCATAACCTGTAGAAACACGAAGCGTAAGTGCCTGGCAGCCATGGCGGCGCCAGATCCCGAAATGGTCGGCTGCGGCGGCTGCTTTAGTAGTCTTTCATCCGAAGGTGACCATGGTGGCCAGCAAGCGAGAGAAACAACCGCAGGCAGCGCTGTCATTTCCAGTGGTGATTTGAAATCCAAGGTAGTGCAGATGAAGGGCGGACACATACAGTCCTTGCAAGTCGTGCAATCAGGAACGGGACACATGGCATCGATGCTGTCTTGATAAGCAGTCACCATCTGCATAACCTGTAGAAACACGAAGCGTAAGTGCCTGGCAGCCATGGCGGCGCCAGATCCCCAACTTCTCCAGCACAGACACTCAAAGAGTAATCAGCGCAGATTAATTATATTGTGGTAACTTGCCAGAATGCTGTTGCTTTTTCAGTCCACATCATCGGTTGCACTTTGAGAATCTAGCATACCAATGACAGATTCACAGACATGATAGAACAATAGCACACACACTTATGTTGCAACCTTTGCATGTGTCAAAAATTGAAGTGCAGAGAAATTATGCATTGCACTGACAAAATATTGCCAGATCTCTGCTAACTATGTGCATATGCACTAGCACAACAATTCCTTCATTGCACCTTTGTGCAGTTGCCACAAAGCAAGCCATGTGAGGTGTACCCAGCAACATGGGTGAGAAAAGGGCTCCTTAAATATTCTTTCCCTCTCATGACTTCCATGGTGTATGGCTCCGGTCATAGCTTCCATGGACATGGCTCTGCAGTACTCAAAAGAGTACCAACCACCATGGGTTTGAGCCTTGCAGGTGGCAAGGACGCAAGGTTGCAAATGCCATAACTGCACAAATACTGGAATGCCTAAGTTGCACATGCTCATCCTGCTAACAGCCTTGCATCGCAAGAAATGTAGCATTGGCAAACTTAAAGTTAAAACTGAGAACACAGTGTAGTTATTACCATGCTTATCATTGCATATACTCCCGCAGAAATACTGGAAAATGATTTTATATTTATTTTTTATTTGTTTTATTTATTTTACAATATTGCCGCTCTCAACCGAGAGCCTAGCAGACGGGCATGAACACTTTCTTTTTTGTACATAAATACACAGCTACACAAACAATGAAAAAGAATGAAAAAGCAACGATATTCAACAAAATACAAAAGATAAGGTAGATAAGGTATACAAATAGAACACTAAACAACGCAGAATAATATAAACAACTGGGGCACGCCATAGACAAAGCAAAATCGTGAAATATTTGGGAACAAACAAGTGTATACAATTTTTTTTCTAAGTACTGTCAGTTTAACATAAGGAGAATAGGGAACAAACATTAGAAGTCGTTAATAATCTCTTGTGATGAGCTCCAGCTGTCAAATGAACAGGGATAAAGAGTTTGTTGCTGTTAATGATGAGTTAAGTTCATTCCATTCTCTGATTACCCGAGGAAAGAATGAGTACCTGAATGCATCATTAGAAAAGGAATACTCGGTTAGCGTATGCTCATGTTGATGCCGTGTTATTCTAGATTGCGAAGGTGAAATGTACTGGGTGATATCAATTTTATACTGATGATGCAGAATTTGAAACAAGAATATTAGTCGACCTTCTTTTGCTCTCATCGATAATGTGTTGAGGCCTGAGGAAGCAAAGAGACGTGAAGGTGAGTCAGGAGAACAATATTTGCTATGAATGAACCTTGCGGCTTTGTACGGCTTCAAGTTTAGCTTTGTTAGTTGCTGTGTAAGGAAACCAAATTGTGTTAGCGTATTCTAAAATAGGTCTCACAAATGTTTTGTAGGCCAGAAGCTTAATGTTCGTTGGAGCGATCTGTAGGCATCTATTTAGATAAAAGAGCTTTCGCAGTGCAGTAGTTATAATGTTAGTTATGTGTGTTTCCCAATTGAGGTTTGATGTCAGCGTTATCCCTAAATATTTCTGTTGCTCAACCATCGAAAGAGGCATGCCATTAACGATATAAGTGAAATGAGAGGGTTGCTTTTTTCTTGTTATTGTCATTGCCACTGATTTATTGACGTTAATAGATATTTGCCACTGGGAGCGCCACTCGGCAGCTTGTTAAGGGAGTCAGAAAGATCGAGATGGTCGTTACGGCTGTTAATTTCTTTATATATCACGCAATCATCCGCGAAGAGTTTGATTTTGCACGCTATATTATTGGTTATATCGTTAATAAAGATAAGAAATAACAGCGGCCTGAGTTCCGAGCCTTGTGGTACTCCAGATGTGACAGGAACGAAATCAGATGGCATATGGTAAAACATAACAAATTGTGAGCGGTGTGTTAGAAAAGCTGTTATCCAAGCAGAAACTTCTCCTTTCCTGATGGCTTCCTCCACTTTTGCTATTAGCTTAGTGTGACTCGCGCAATCAAAAGCTTTAGATGAGTAAAATCATGTCAATTTGAGAACGATTATTAATACCAGAGTCCTTCCATGTTTTTTCTGGTCACGAAACTGCCGCCTCAGTTTCATATAGCGCCAGCGCCCGCCGCTAGAGGCGCAACCGTGCATGAAAGGGCATGCGAACGCCGCTGCCGCTGTGGTTGTGTGTGGGGCAGCCTCGGTATTCTAGCTTCCTCAACTTCCTCAACCATCGCTTTAGTTTCGCGCTTGTTGTGAAACTTAATAAGAGGTACAAAATGAAGATTGTACAGGTCTACGCCCCTACATCCAGTCATGATGACCAGGAAGTTGAAAGCTTCTATGAAGACGTGGAATCGGCGATGGGCAGAGTGAAAACTAAATACACTATACTAATGGGCGACTTTAATGCCAAGGTAGGCAAGAAGCAGGCTGGAGACAAGGCAGTGGGTGAATATGGCATAGGCACTAGGAATAGCAGGGGCGAGTTATTAGTAGAGTTTGCGGAACAGAATAATATGAGGATAATGAATACCTTCTTCCGCAAGCGAGATAGCCGAAAGTGGACGTGGAGGAGCCCGAACGGCGAGACTAGAAATGAAATAGACTTCATACTCTGCGCTAACCCTGGCATCATACAAGATGTGGACGTGCTCGGCAAGGTGCGCTGCAGTGACCACAGGATGGTAAGAACTCGAATTAGCCTAGACCTGAGGAGGGAACGGAAGAAACTGGTACATAAGAAGCCGATCAATGAGTTAGCGGTAAGAGGGAAAATAGAGGAATTCCAGATCAAGCTACAGAACAGGTATACGGCTTTAACTCAGGAAGAGGACCTTAGTGTTGAAGCAATGAACGACAATCTTGTGGGCATCATTAAGGAGTGTGCAATAGAAGTCGGTGGTAACTCCGTTAGACAGGATACCAGCAAACTATCGCAGGAGACGAAAGATCTGATCAAGAAACGCCAATGTATGAAAGCATCTAACCCTACAGCTAGAATAGAACTTGCAGAACTTTCGAAGTTAATCAACAAGCGTAAAACAGCTGACATAAGGAAGTATAATATGGATAGAATTGAACATGCGCTCAGGAACGGAGGAAGCCTAAAAACAGTGAAGAAGAAACTAGGAATTGGCAAGAATCAGATGTATGCGTTAAGAGACAAAGCCGGCAATATCATTACTAATATGGATGAGATAGTTAAAGTGGCTGAGGAGTTCTATAGAGATTTATACAGTACCAGTGGCATCCACGACGATAATGGAAGAGAAAATAGTCTAGAGGAATTCGAAATCCCAAAGGTAACACCGGAAGAAGTAAAGAAAGCCTTAGGAGATATGCAAAGGGGGAAGGCAGCTGGGGAGGATCAGGTAACAGCAGATTTGTTGAAGGATGGTGGACAGATTGTTCTAGAGAAACTGGCTACCCTGTATACGCAATGCCTCATGACCTCGAGCGTACCGCAATCTTGGAAGAACGCTAACATAATCCTAATCCATAAGAAAGGGGACGCCAAAGATTTGAAAAATTATAGACCGATCAGCTTACTGTCCGTTGCCTACAAAGTATTTACTAAGGTAATTGCAAATAGAATCAGGAACACCTTAGACTTCTGTCAACCAAAGGACCAGGCAGGATTCCGTAAAGGCTACTCAACAATAGACCATATTCACACTATCAATCAAGTGATAGAGAAATGTGCAGAATATAACCAACCTTTATATATAGCTTTCATTGATTACGAGAAAGCGTTTGATTCAGTCGAAACCTCAGCAGTCATGGAGGCATTACGGAATCAGGGTGTAGATGAGCCGTATGTAAAAATACTGGAAGATATCTATAGCGGCTCCACAGCCACCGTAGTCCTCCATAAAGCAAGCAACAAAATCCCAATACAGAAAGGCGTCAGGCAGGGAGATACGATATCTCCAATGCTATTCACAGCGTGTTTACAGGAGGTATTCAGAGACCTGGATTGGGAAGAATTGGGGATAAAAGTTGATGGAGAATACCTTAGTAACTTGCGATTCGCTGATGATATTGCCTTGCTTAGTAACTCAGGGGACCAATTGCAATGTATGCTCACTGACCTGGAGAGGCAAAGCAGAAGAGTGGGTCTAAAAATTAATCTGCAGAAAACTAAAGTAATGCTTAACAGTCTCGGGAGAGAACAGCAATTTACAATAGGCAGCGAGGCACTGGAAGTCGTAAGGGAATACATCTACTTAGGGCAGGTAGTGACGGCGGATCCGGATCATGAGACGGAAATAATCAGAAGAATAAAAATGGGCTGGGGTGCGTTTGGCAGGCATTCCCAAATCATGAACAGCAGGTTGCCATTATCCCTCAAGAGAAAAGTATATAATAGCTGTGTCTTACCAGTACTCACCTACGGGGCAGAAACCTGGAGGCTTACTAAAAGGGTTCTACTCAAATTGAGGACGACACAACGAGCTATGGAAAGAAGAATGATAGGTGTAACGTTAAGGGATAAGAAAAGAGCAGATTGGGTGAGGGAACAAACGCGAGTTAATGACATCTTAGTTGAAATCAAGAAAAAGAAATGGGCATGGGCAGGACATGTAATGAGGAGGGAAGATAACCGATGGTCATTAAGGGTTACGGACTGGATCCCAAGGGAAGGGAAGCGTAGCAGGGGGCGGCAGAAAGTTAGGTGGGCGGATGAGATTAAGAAGTTTGCAGGGACGGCATGGGCACAATTAGTACATGACCGGGGTTGTTGGAGAAGCATGGGAGAGGCCTTTGCCCTGCAGTGGGCGTAACCAGGCTGATGATGATGATGATGAAACACCGCGCATTCGCAACAAAACGCCAGTGGTCCCACTTATCACAAGATGAGTAAGCGCCAGTTCTCCGTTGCGCATAGCGCCAGATTGTTCGTCGAGCACAGCTGTTCAGTTTCTGTTAAACTGTGGCAGAGAAGGACTCTGTGGGCAGTATCTTATAACGAGATCAAAAGAATGAAATTGCTATTGCAAAGGGCTGCTACCGTAGAATACTTCATGACAAAGAAAAGCGAACTGAGCTGCTCCATGCGCTTAAGATTTCTTGCAAAGCGATGCCATTTCTGAATAAGATAATGCAAGACGAACTTCGCTACTACATGTCTTCGGTGCGGCTTTTAACAACGGATTAAGGCGAACCTGAAGTGTTAGGTTCAGTTGAAACTAGCTGTAATTAGGCAATTGCCTTAGCAAGCAGTCGTTTAGAAGCGTCAGTAAGCCCAGCACTTATTCACGCTGCTCGTGGTTTCGACGCAGAAACGACGAGACTAGGTATTTTGGTTCTTAATTCGCAACTATTTACAATGTGTTAAAATGTTGCAATCACCGGTCGTGATATTCTTATCATGGTGGAAAAATGAAAAAAAAAAAAACTTTATAATTCGATTAAGAAAAGAAATAAAACGTGTTGGTGCAAAAACAAAATACAAGCACGATCATTTATTTATCATGTAAAACAAGCGGAGCGAAATACAGATAGTACAGAGGCGTCCGGTCATAAATGGTCCACCATTCACAATGCGAGAAGTTTGTTAAAAGCATCTTTGAAACGGCGTTAGTCTTCAGCGTCGGCTTCTCACGCTCCAGGCACACGTCGTCGCCGTTGATGTTGAAATTGTACGCAGTGACGATGTCCGAGGCGTCAAAGTGTTTCGCGCACACACGCGTATACTTCGATTCGAAATTAAAACCGCCACTTTCCTGCCGTGGTATGGCCCGCTTCCATTTCTCGCGCTGCTCCTTGTTATTAGGTAAACAAAACAACGACACCTTTTCGGTCGTGCCCTTGTAGCCGGAACGGCACCCAGGCACGCAACACGTGTTCGGCATCGTTGTCCCACCCCGCCACTTCAACTAAACAGCCCAGCACTCGAAAAATAGCGCAGCACATGCACATAACGCACCCGATCACTCAGCTTGCCTCGCACTGCGCGCGCGTTTCTGTACGCGAACGATGCCCTCTGTGGCACAGTGGCGCCGCGTCGCGGCACCTTTGGGCAGCATATGAACCTCTCCCATAGCGTGACGGCGGAGTTTCGTGACCAGAAAAACATGGAAGGACTCTGTTAATACTAAGAGCAAGGTCATGAACTACCTCTGTTAGTTGAGTGATGGTTGATAAGCCAGATCGAAAACCGTGCTGGTGAGGCGGTAGGATATTTTCGCGTTCTAGAAACACTGTCGTGTTTTAGAATGATGTGTTCTAGTATTTTGCATGAAGTGCTTGTGAGAGATATGGGTCTGAAATTGGCAACATTATTTTTGTCTCCTTTCTTGTGGATCAGTATGCTTTTAGCCTTTTTCCAGTCGTGTGGTAGATTAGTAGTTGCTAGTGACTTACGAAAAATCTGTCTCAAATATCTACTGCACCACTCAGCATATTTTTTAGGAATTCGTTTGGAATTTCGTCAGGGCCGTTTGCTTTCTTAGGGTCAATGTTGAGGAAAAGATTGTGGATTCCGGCGTTCATTATTATTATTAAGGGATCAAGCACAGGTACAGGATGGTGGAAGAGGGGGAAGTGTACCATTGTCTTCCGTGAAGACTGACTTGAAGAAATCGTTAAATTTATTTGCCGTTGCACTTTTTTCTTCTTCAGTTAGTTTCATTGTTGTCTGCTCGGTACTGCGCAGATGTTTCCAGAATCTTTGTGGGCTATCTTTTAGGAAGCTAGCAAGAGTGACACTGTAGTAGTATTGTTTCGAATCTTTCAGTTTCCGCTTGAAATGCATAACTGCAGATTTTAATTTCAAGGTTGTAGATGGTTTCGGGTTATTCTTGTCTTACGAAGCCGATTTGCGCGCCGTTTAGCATGGATGACTTTGCGTGTGATCCATGGATTCTTAAGGTGCTGTTTTTTCTTTTGCATTAGAATATAATTAGTTATACAGTGTAGGACAATGCTTTTAAAATGTAGCCACAATGCATCTAAATTAGTAGATTCCTGAGATGCTTTTTCCAAAAAGGGATCGAATTCATGCAACAGATAAGTTAGTATGCTGGCATCATCTGCTTTATGAAAGTTAAAAACACTTTTTACTGTAGACAGGGTAGTAATACAATGATCAAGCTGGAATGTGCACATAGGTGTACTGTGATCAGATATCCCTTCAGTAATATCCGTTTGTACTTGACTTGTAAAAAAATGGTTGCTAAGAAATATGAGGTCGAGGATATTTTTCGTTGGGCCTTGAATGCAAGTAGGACGAGTGACAAGTTGATGTAGGTTAAAATTTAGCATTAAGTCTATTAGCACTTCTGAGGCTTCTGTGTGTGATGCATTGTGGGCCAGTCTATGTCAGCAAGGTTAAAGTCGCCCGCAAGAATAATCCTGGATTGATGGACATGATGCTGCATATATTCTTGAATTGCTGAAAGGCATGCACTGTCAGAGGAAGGGCTCCGATAAACGCAGCCAGTTACAATTGACATCTTGTCACACAAAAATTTGCAGAAAACGGCTTCAGCGTTGTCCACCTCAGGAAGAAGGACAAAGCGAAGACAGTTTTTTAGCAGTACGGCCACTCGTCCACCCCATGAAGGTTGGTCTTTTCGGCTGATTGTGTAGTTTGGCGGAGTAGTCTTGTGGTCGAATATAGTGCGTGATAGCCATGTTTCCGTGATGGTCACAGTATCGGGCTCGTAGTCGACTAGAAGGCTTTCCAAGGCTTCTGTTTTATTTAGTGCACTGCGGGCATTTACATTTATCAATTTTAATCTTTTGATGGTGCGGGTTGTGCGGCTTGTGCGCCTTGTACGGCTCGGTGGGTTATTCGGCGGTTTGTTTCTGTGTCGTTTTTCTGCATCGGTACTTCTTCTCTTCGTCCCAAATATATGCGTGTTTGTCAATGTAAAGCTTGTCAAAATAAAGCGATACTTTTTCCTTTTTTTCACGGTCTCATTTGGCACTATCCCAAAGTTTTTTCCGTATGTCTCTTGTTCTTTTAGAGAAGTCTTCACCAATTGAGTAGTCAGTTGTTTTTAGTTTGAAACCTCGGCTTAAGATTGCTACTTTTTCTCTGTAGTTAAGTAACTTCATTATTACCGGCTGAGTTTTATCTGTGGCACGTTTCCCCAACCTATGTATACGCTCGATGGCAACTTTTTCTAGTCCCAGGGTGTCTTCGATAATGTTTGTTCACAGTGTGCTCTAACGACTCGTTAGTTTCATTGTTTTTTTCCTTTAGGCCATAGATAATTAGGTTAGATCGCCTACTGTGGTTTTCTAGGTTGTCAATTTTTTGTTGAAGTGTGTCTATAATTTCGCTCATACAGGTGATTTCTTGTTGACAGGATTCAACTCTATTTTCAAGGACTGCAAGGAGGTCAAGCTTGTTTCCTATGTCTACTAAATGTTTTTCTTTAATATCTTTGATGTCAGCTGCAATATCCTTCAGCTGTTCTGAAATTTGGGTTAGATCGGGGCCAGGGTTAGTTTCAATATCACCACCTAATAGCAGCAATTTTCTCAAGGCCAAGGCGACATCAAGAACCAGAATACAAAACGGTGGGCACGGTGGCACTAGCAAGAAAGGGTCACTTTGGTGGATGCAATATCCAAAATCCCTTCTCACCTGTACAATGAATGCAAACGGGTTGTTAGCGTGCCGCATGCTGGCAGTGCCACCGTGCCCAGTGGCCGAGTTGATCCCAGGCAGGCTACTTAAAGTGGTGGAGAGCAGTGGCGCTGAACGCAGATCACGTGCCAAGATCTCTGAACATGCTACCTTCCGGTGTTGATGGTGCAATTCCCACGATGAGTATGGTGGTGGATCCAGCACGTGGCGTCGGGTAGCGTAAACCCCTGCGCTGCCCTGGTCGCCTTGGCTTGCGCAGTGCCTCCATCCCTGGAATGAAGCAGCAGGCCGAAGGACAGCTGTACAGTGAATGCAAATGGGTTGTTAGCGTGCCGCATGCTGGCAATGCCACCGTGCCCAGTCATGGAGATATAGTGAGTGCAGTGTTTACTGTCCCCATCCCTTCTCAGTACAATGTTTTCTCTCTGATGTGGCGATACCGATAGCAATTTCCTGCTTATTGCTGCTTTCTGTCTTCTTTCCCACTAGGCACTTATGGTAATCCTCCAAGGTTGGCATCTGGCCTGGGGGCCAGAGAGCGACAGTAACAAGGCAACTGGGGAGAACCACCACTTCCTTGCTGCTTAAGGATTGTATTGGAGTGGTGTGCATTTGTGTGTTTGTTTTTACATGGGAGTAACCAAGGTATTGGACTGGAACTGAACCAGAATGTTAAGATATTTTTCACTTGGTAGCAAAACCAAAAGGAAAAGAATATGGTTTCTGGCTCATGTTGGGCCACCTTTTCTGAAGCTTTCAATCCAAGCATTGTCTGCACTTGTGGCTCAGCTGTGCTACCTCCATGTGTAAATACACACCATATTCCTGTGATCTTGAAAGCAGCAGCACCGTTAGTACGGTGTTCAGCATACTGTGTCAAGGGGCAGACTAAGCGTTGTGTTAATGCGGCAATATTTGCATCGCATACAATGCGTGGACTCACCACAGACTTTGATATGTGCAAAGTACCTGAGACTGTCGAGCACATATGCTTGTGGCTCTTTACTGGCACCAATTAAGAACAGGCTGCGCTCAGTGAAAGTGTTACTGGGCCATTGGTTTGATATATCAATGAAGCAAGCCATCAAGGCTCTCTTAGAATATCTAGTTAACACAGGCATTGATTCAATGCTGTGAATGGGCCCTTTGAGCATGAATGCGTATACAGTCGAGCCCAGCAATAAAGGAACCGTTGGGGAAGGAAAGTTTCTTGTTCTCGCAAAAATGGGCAAATAAATGCACCTATTACTTTCCAGAACCAAAATATAATGAAAAAAGTTGTTTATTTTGCTCTGCTTCACCTTGCTGTGCAGGAGCTTCACGACTCAGGCCTCACAGCTTGATAAGATACGCATAACTTTGTCGTCGTCGCGGACGCCGAGGAAAGTCCAGATAACGTCAAAAGCATCAGGCACATCATGTGAGCAAGCTGGCTTGCCATTCTTGTGCTTGGTTTTCACTATCCTCGTTGTCACTCGCCTCATGTCCTTTGATACTGGTGTCATTGCTAAACACCCTGTGCATGATCAAGTCGGCGTCTGCACACAAAAAATAATCCGTTTCAACAGCGTCTGGCACCATTGTATGCACACTGCAAACCATGCCCCATGCTTTGTTTAGTGGCTGTAGATTGTCACAGCTTGCAGAAGCACTCACTTCCGGCTCTGGCAAGGCTGCCGAGGTGTGCTGACCAGCTGCAAAACTGGCGTGCCTGAAGTAATTCTGGGTAAGGGCGGCTGAAGTAACAGTTCACACCCTGGCAAGCATCTCCAGCACCATGAATAGATAAACCTCCGTGGGTTGCTTCATTTCTATGTGTAACAACATCTGTAGTATGAATGTCCCCCAGTATGCAAACTTGACACTCTTAATAATCTCTTAGTCCAGAGGTTGGATAACAGATGTGCAGTTTGGGGTGAAAAAAATCAAGCGGACACTTTTCAGGACGTCCTTGGTGTGGTGGGCACTGCAATTATCCAAAAAAAAAGGCGGACTGTTCTGCTCCAATTCTGCATAGCTGCATCAAAGGTTTCCAGTCAGCTGGATAATATCGTGTGCATCATCCAAACTTTCTGATTAGCAGTGTATTCGACTGGCAGACTTTGGTTACCTTTAAATCACAGTGGCTTTTTGCTCTGGCTGATCATGAGGAGGGGACTCTTGTTGGAGCCATCCATGTCGTTTGAGCACGAAAGAATGGTCAACCACTTTTTGCTCAGCTTGCTGCCATTACATTTTTGTCCCGTCAGGTCGAGCGTTTTTGACGACATTTCATAGAAACAGCCACTTTCATCTGCATTATAAATTTTGGAGGGCTTGTATTCATCCAGTATATTCTCGTAACTTTCCTGCGTCCAGGATGATGCTGCTTCAGTGTCAACGCTCGCTGATTCCCCAGACAACACCTTTGTGACGATGCAGTGCCGTGCTTTGAATCAGCTTAGCCATCTGCCACTCACCTTAATGTTGTTGTCTCAGACTGCGTGTGAACAACAGCCTTCTGCTGCAGAAGGCTTCCTACTTATAATCGCATCCTACTTCCTACATATAATCGTGTCATACTGTGTGTCCTCATCATTATTCCTCACTGCTGTATTTCTTTCTTCTTCCATTTCCCCATGAGCATAGTAGCAGGCTGGAGTAGCAGGCTTTGTTTTTCCTCAATGCATTCTCATCTCTCTCCCTCTATAAAGCTTTGTTTCACATTGATTGCAGCATTGATGTTGGATCCTGAAACATACACAGTTAAAGATGGGACAGCATAAGAAATTTGACAAGGACAGGCACAGACTCGCAACTGGATTTATTGAAAAGAAATGCCAAATATATACGCTGCACCAACCTGTCCAGCTGTCCATACTTTTGATGTAGGATCTGCACAATTATTTTGTAACTCTGGGCAGCCTGAAGAAGAAACAACAGGCATAATCTTTCAGTGCTGCTTAGCAGCAGCGTTTAGCTTTTGTACGAAGTAAATTTGTGCTGTTTTCTTGTACATATTATTTGTTTATGCAAATGAACTTGGATTAGTTCTAGTCAGATTGAACTATTATTTTTTCGCACTGGAGTTGAATTGGGAGTGAACCGTTTTTGGTGAACCGAAATAAAAACCAAAGCTAATAAAGTTTAGATTCGGCACTCTGGGAGTAACAACCATGAACAATCGCCCATTGTTTGATGTCTTTAGGCTGATGCATGGTTCTGCAATATCATAGGCAGGGAGTAATAGAGGGGGCCTCGGAAGTCACAGGGAAGAAGAAGAAATCTTGTATGCAAGGTTGTGGGCTCCCTATTTGGCAATACAATATTTGGCTCACATTTTATGGCAGTGTTTTTACAGAGTGCAAACATTTTCTTATCATGTTCAAGAAGTGTTGAAGAGCCTCTTTAATGAAAAACAGGTTTATTGGATCTCACCCTCTGGCGACGCCTGATCCCAGGCAACGAGGGATGCCAAGACCCTCTGCTCCAAATTCAAAATGCATGCCGCTTGCACATTGTTGCAGGAGGAATCCGCTCTGTGGCTGTGCCACATACTCTTGCAGTGCCAGTTCATAAGTATGTAGAGCAGTCTCTGTCAACATTAATCTAAAATGGTTGCATGCTGGCATGACCATGATTGAGCACTAGGCATTGCTCTTTGACTTAGTGTTCATGAAGGAACAACACAAAGTGTGCATTCACTTTAGGTGGAAGACACCGTAAATGAGCTCAAGCCCTAAAAATGCCGAAAATGGCCATTATATGAGAAATGCGTATGCACCTTGTGCTGTTACAGAGAAGTCTCCTTTGTGTTAATGTCATGACTGTCCTGTGCTCAACGAAGAGAGCTACGGCTCAATTTCCAACAACAGAGGTTCTATATAAACTGACTATTGAACCATCCTGGCCAAATGGGAAAGGAAAAAGAGCAGGAGGGGAAGAATAAGCAAATGCCTGTGCAAATGGCTATTAAGCATGCCACCATTTCCACGAGTTGCAGAAATGTTGGGAAGCAAGGGGAGGGCCTTCATTGTGGACTAGCCACTTCTATTGGGGAAACAGGGTATATAGGTTATACAGAGTGACTCTTCAAGCCAGGACTAAGACGAAAATGGGGCCATCTTGCACAGATTGTGTTGCTGCACCAGAGTGTGCCAAAGAGTACCTGCTGTGCAATCCTGGTAAAGAGCAGCAAAATTGTGCCAAACTGTGTCGTAGCGGACAGAACACATCGAAAACAAAACCATGCCGAACCCAAGCGGAACAACAGAGCTCGCGATGCTCAATACAATGCTACAAATGATGGCACGACTTATTGAAAGGCAGTTGGGAACAACATCAAGCATGTTAAACGACAATAGTACCAGCCTTCCACTGCAAATAACGACAACACCGGACCTAACAAGAACTTTGCCGACATACTCGGGAACAGAGTCAGAGAATTTTGAACAGTGGAAAACCATGGTGGAATCAAAGCGCGATCGTTGCGCATGGACGGAGGCAGCGACGTTAAATGCAGGCATTTCACAACTTAGGGGCCGTGCAGCCACTTGGCATCTACAGGTAACCAGTACAATGACTGGACATCATGGGTGATGGCATTGAAAACTGAATTCAACAAGCCGCTACTATTTTGTCAATGGGTTGCCTATGTTGACGCAAGAGCACAGCGAGAAAACGAAAGTATGACCGACTACATGTATGCACGGCTCCAGCGCATAAGGCGTGGTTCATGCAAACTGTCCGATGACGACGTGATCGACTGGCTCATACAGGGAGTGCGTTCAGCAAGTGCAAAGCCAATGTTGGCAGCCTTTCACGATCTCCGACGCGGAACCATCAGTGAGTTCTTGCATTTATGCAACAGCTAGACCGGCGAGATGTTGGACTGAACGACGACAGAAAACCTCCAAAACTTGGTAAAACTCCAAAGGTGACTGAGAGAAATACAACCAACTCTGCTAACACTATGGTGCCAAAATACACACGTCTACCGATTGACACATGTTCCCGTTGCAAAAGGAAGGGAAACAGAGCGATAGACAATCCAGACACATGCACGGAAGACAAAAAAGTAGCAGCCGTGCGACGACGAAAGTGAAAAGCTCACCACAAGGCATCAACAGTGTTGCTACCCCAGGCTCAGGTGGGCGCAGAATCATACTACTATAAGCTAATGTAAACGGCATCGCGTCACATGCACTCTTGGACCTAGGCTCTGCAGTAACGTTAATTGACGAAAAGTTTGCGCAATACCACATCTTTGAGGTTGCTACGGATGTGGACTGTGTATTGGGTGGTCCATTTGGCAATTCGTACAAACCTACTGATGTGATTCAAGCGAGGATTGCTATTGGCAGCGCTTGTGCGATAGTGAAAGCAGAAGTAATCAAGAACCTTCCATATGAGGTCATGGTAGGCCTTGACTGGCGACAACCCATTCCATTTGATACATTGAGCGCTTTGACAACGGCATCCACACGATCGAATATATTCCGAGACGGAAAGAAAAGGATGCATACAAACTGACAAAGAATGCTCTGGAACCACGGCCCTCGATGTCAAACTTTGTAACAGAACTTATAAAAGCCTGTATAACCTTGCAAAGCATGAAAGCATCGAGATCTCGAAGCAAATTTGCAGTGAGGCAGAATTTCCCTCAACAGACCCCATTGAAGTGTGTGGAGCCATTGACACGAAGACAATGTTCACACGGGAATCACCCATACTGCCTTCAGCAGAAGAAATTGCCCAGTTGATTCAACAGAAATCTGTTCCTGCTGACTTCATGAAGAGTCATACAGAAATGTTGAAGACTTCTCCGCTGAAGAACATTAACGTGTTTGCTCTCCCTAATAATGACTTGTGTCTGTGCATACAAGTTGAACACACAATTGAGCCCACCGACCAGAAACCGGTTAGGATGCAGCCCTACAGCATAAGTGATGCAGACAGGAGGTTCATCCAGCAAGAGACACAAGAGTGAATTAGAAGAGGTATAATCCGCCCATCAAAGTCCGTCTATGCCTCTCTAGTAATTGTTGTTGACCAGCCGCATACAAGACCATACCAAAACGATTGTGTGTGTCCTACCGATTTTTAAATGCGAAAACAGCCAAGCAAGCCTACCCCATGCCAAAAGTCGACACACTCGTTTGATAAGTTGCAGGATCGTGATATCTGTCAATGCTTGAGGTTAAGAAAGCCTTCTTGAACATACCACAGTATGAAGAAGACATACCTAAAGCTGCTTTCGTAACAGAAGATGGGCACTTCGAACCATTACAAATGCTCTTCGGCCAATGCACTGCTCCCGCAGCAATGCAGAGTGTCATGAAAGAAGGTTTTCGAGAGCTCATTGACAACGGCCACGTGATTGTCTACATAGACTATGTGTGCATCTTTGCAGACACCGTTGAGGAACACATTGAAGCGTTTGACAAAGTGCTGAAGGCTCTTCATGACCTAGGACTGTATGTTGTGTACAGCAAGTGTATGTTTGCAGAAAAACAGATACCATTCCTTGGATTCTTGATATCACAAGAAGGAATGACGATCGATCCACAGCGCATTGCAGCGATAACAAACTATACTGTGCCGTAAATAAAAAGCGAGATGATGACATTCCTTGGACTTGAGTCACATTACTGCAAGTACATAAAAGACTGCAAGAATCGCTTGACCATTGACATTTCTCACAAAGAAAGATGCCATTGTTCAGTGGACACCTGAATGCCCAGTTGCCATGGACACACTAAAGGAACAACTAATCAAGGCGCCTATCCTGGCGACATTCAACCCAAGTCTACCGACACAAGTACATGTCGATGCTTCCCACACAGCGCTGGGAGCAGTCCTTACCCAAACACACGGTGACACCACACTAGTAGTCGAATATGCTAGCAAGAAGGTCACCAAGAGTGACAGCCACAAGCACTCGACAAAACTTGAGGCAATTGCAGCTCACTAGGCCATAGCAGAATGTTTCTATCCTTACCTCCAAGGACTAGAACACTTTGAGCCCATTACAGACAACTGGGCTGTAGCACACATTATGTCGATAAAGAACCCCAACAGGTGATTTGCAGTCATGGTTTTAGACCTATCCCCATACCATTTCATAGTGCGTCACATGTCTCGCAAGACAAATACGGTAGTGGACGCACTATCAAGAATGGTCAACACAGTGTACGTGCTGAAGGCAAACGATTCTCGCCTTTGTGAAGCCTAGCACAAAAATTCAGAACTAATCACCATTATTGCAGACATCGAGTCAGCTGGTGAAATGGGAGGCCAATGTAAAGCTGGGAAAAGTTACTAGGGCCGCTATTTTGTAGCGATGCCTTATGCCTTATTCTATGCTATTCTTATCATCCACCACACACGGCCGCCTGATCCCGTTGATAATGTGGGCAGACCGTCGCTCTGACCACTGGCCGAGCGCGAAAAGCCTGAAAAGGCATAGAATCGGAAAAGGCATCGCTACAAAATACCGGCCCAGATCGCCAACGGCATGCTAATGCACAGTAGAACCCATCCTGGCAAGATGATGTAGCACGTCGTGGTATCCAAATCACTTCAGTCCGCTGTAATAGAAAGTCACCACGATCATGCAGGTCACGGAGACGCCCTGCGAACAAAGTCCAAGATGTTCAAACAGCATTACTGGCAGAATATGGACAAAGACATTGTGCAATATGGCAGAGAATGCCGCACGTGTCAACAGCACAACGATGCTACCGGAGTACTACCAGGAACTCTCAATCTGAGGGAAGTCCCTCGAACACCCTTCCATACAGTGGCCTTCGACCACGTAGGGCTGATCAACACAGCCGATGAGAACAAGTACTTCATAATGGCTGTAGATGCTGCAACAAGGTTCATTGTAACACGGGCAGCACCGAGCAAATGTGCATCACACGTAGTCCAATTCATTGAGGAAGAAATCGTTATGAAATTTGGCATTCCGAGAACCATAATCAGTGACAGTGACAGTGAATTCACGTCAAAGACAACTAATAGCTACCTCCACAATCGTCGCATTGAACATGTCTTCACCGTGCCGTATGCACCATGGACCGACAGAATTGTTGAGAGAGCAAATGGTCGAATTCTCCCGCCTTTGCGCAAAAATGTCAATGGAGACATCGACCACTGGAGTGAGTACCTTGCCAAAATAATGTTCGAAGTCAACACGCAGCTCCACGCTGGACTCAAGACTTCACCTTTCGAACTGTTGTTTAATTATACACCTCGAAGGATAATTGACAACCAACTGGAAGTAGACATCCAAGAGCCCCAAGAAGACATTGACATGGCCAGGGAAGAAGCGTTTGACAACATAAGAGTCTACCTAAGTGGCATGAAGGCCAAGCACAGCAAAAAGCACCCACCAGCACCGTATGAAGTGGGCGATCAAGTATGGTACGAGACTTCTGCAAAAGCTGCGATCTTTGCTATGATGGACCATACACAAGAACTCATCATAAGAAGGAAACATTCACTATTACCAGAACGAAGAATCGCACAAGAACAAGGTTGGCTACCGCAACGCAGTTAAAGTGCTTCCATGAGAAAACTCAGGACACAACTGCACAACTGCAAGACGACACCACCTAAGCTACTCAAGTCCCAACGGTTGCTTATGACTGGCACAGACACGGAAAGCCACTGCGTTGGCTTGGAAGATTTCGTGATAGATTAGCATAATGCGAGGACGCATTATTTAGGAGCCCGGGTGTGTTAGGGACCGCATAAACTATGGACAGCTGGCACCACCTGGCATCAAGGAGGTCATTTAATACTGGTTCGTGAGAGCGGCCACGAGGTGGTGGGGAGGAGATCAGGAAGGACGTGCTGAGCCAAAGTTCATGGCACCGCTAAAGTTCTAGTTTTTTATAATAAATACCCTTTTGTTTCAATTAAAGCGTGTCGTCATCACTCACGGCTGACAATGGTCACATCTTCATCGCTAACCCGAAGAAAGATTAACCTGTGATAGCTCTTCTATGAAAAAGCTGGTGTTATGACCACTTCCACACCAAAATGTTGGACACCTAGCAGGTTTTCTGTAGTGTGAGAAAATTGTCATTCCTGACCTCATATAGAAGCAAGCATTAATATTGTTACGTAACCATAGTGCTTAACAATTGTGACGCAGTAAGAGATACCAGCTCCATATTGCTACGGAACAATATGGAGCTGGTATCTCTTACTGCGTCACAATTGTTAAGCACTATGGTTACGTGGGAAACACTGTGGCTGCTGTTTTGTGCATTCTCAATGCAATTTTAACTGCAATGAAATTTAAAACCACATAAAAAGCCTATTAAATATAGAGGAGCCTCTGAACGTTTGTTCTGATACCCAAGCTGGAAAAAAAAAAAAGCCATGCTGCCATTACTGCTCATGCGAAATGACCTAGAATGCATGGCTCCTTGGCATGCCCTCCGAGGTGAGGCTGTGCTGGCAGCTGCCTGTGGTGCGCTGTAAAATCATGTAGGCATTGCTCAGGGACTTGCGTAACAGCTACTACTCTCCAGGTATAATTGGCTTAGCTGCTGTTGAGAGGCTGCTAATAAAAAACAAACTATTACCAGCCTTGCAGCTTTGCCAAGATTGCTTAGGTGGTATATGCTACTCATTTATAACCCATTTAGCCAAATAAAAGTTTTGCTAATTTGGCCCTTCATACTGCACGAGTCGGGGATATGCACGATCATCTCTGTGTAGTCAAATGGCCTCTGTTGATTTTAGTTTTAGTGTTAGTCAGTACAGTTTAAGTTCAGTGTAAGGATCTTTCAAGCGGACAGAAAATTTTTCTCTTTAATGACTTTCTTTAAATTTATTTCTCATGATTAAGCAAGGCAACAACATCCTATTTTACAAAGCCTCCATTATGCATCACTGTGCTATTTGTTCGTCCAGCATTTTGATAGTGCCCACACTTGGCAACTTTCTTGTGCCTGTCAGTGTACTTAGCAACATGGATGGAAGTTTCAGCTGGCACACAGTGACAGCTGAGTCTATAACATGGCTTGATCAAACAGCTATCAGTATCAAATGACACTGATTGGGATTTAGTGGCAGTGTTGTAAATGTGACATTGGGTGTCTTCTCCCACATGGTTCATGCATGCAGGTGTATTGTCAAGCAATGAATGTGGCTAGTTGGTGGACGTTCATGATTGTATTGCGCTTAGTGTTACACTGACAGAAGAACTAATCTGTCACTAATCTAAATTTATCTCTGTCATGCAAATGGACATAGATAAATTTAGGCAACTTCTGAACATGTAGTTTCTGTCCTAAAAATGTGTTATACTCTGTTTACCTGTGTAACGACACATAGATTTTTTATCTTTCATGTTTTAACACACATTTTTATAATGCGCGTGAGCAATGTGCATGATAAAATTTATCAGATGTTTTGTACCCTACCCCGAAATGCAATTTCTGCTTATCTGAGTATTGTTAGTATTGTATTTTTTCTCCTTTTCATGCTTTAAACTATACTTTTTTTGCACAATGTTTGATTATGTGTGCAAGCAATGTGCGGGATAAAATTTATCAGATGTTTGTTTACTACCGCAGCTCTGCATTTGCAACCCTGTTTTTCAATGATTATTCCCACTCATTTTTGCGGTATTCTCAGGTACAACTTTCTTGCAGTGATGCCCCCCTTACTCAATGCTCCTCATGGGGCCTGTAAGGTATATTGAAATAAATAAATAAACAAACAAATAAATAAATAAAAAGAAAGAAAACGAACAAAGGAAGCAAAAAAAATGTATTCCTTTTTGTTCATCCATTAGTTCTTCCGTCTGTGCAACACTAAGTGCAATACAATCATGAATGCAGGTGTTTGCATGAAAATGCCTTCATGAAGACTGTCATGTTTTCACCTTTGCTAATTTCTACATTAGCTATTAGAAGAGTGTGTTACTGGGAATTGACCACCGATATGTATCCTGTAAACTGCGTAAAGTGCATTGTCGCTATGCTGTGTATGCCTTTAGGCTATATTTTTTAGCAGTAGCATGAACATTTTAAATGTAAAAGTGTATTGTATTCTCTGTGTTTAAAACGTATAATTTTTCAACAACCATCACATTACCGAAAATACTCAAGGGACTTAGTACCACATGGCTTGCCTGACATAATGTGATGTCATGGGTAGCTTGTCGTTCCGTGTGTGCTTGTAGAGTGGTTGCTGGAAGAAGACAACTGCTATGCAGAGAGGCCTAATCTGTCCGTAGGCTGCACTGGGTGTGCGAGGAAAACCTGTCGCAACCCGTTCTTAGGGACCCTTGTGATGTTGTGTGCCCCTACTTTTTGGGAAATTTGAAAGACAACTGGGTTGTTTATACTTTCTTTGTCAAATAACACTTTTACGCCATGCTAGACCAAAGGGAAGTAATCTGGTAATTTTGTGATCTTTCATCTTTCAGGCTTAAAACCGCTTGCCAATCATTCTAAGAGCTCGCATGTTGTTGGCACAACAAACAATAAGCTTCTGAAAAGATCCAGTGGCCTTGAGCAACACTTGTGTGTGCAACAAATGGAGGAGAGGCAAGCTGGTAGGGAGCAGCAGAGATGCATAAGCCGCATTGGAGGAGCTGGTGCTGTTACACGGCTGAGCGAGGAGCAATCAGCCGGGCCAAATATGAAGGCGTGTAAGCCCTTGACAGATAGGAGCAATGTTCAGCATGAGAGATTGGCGCTGGAAGGAGAACCACCCTTGGAGGCAGTGCAGAAGGTGGCCAAAGGTATGGACACGGGCTTGTCGCTTTGCCCTATGCGAGAACAGCAGTCGTCTCCTGAGGTGCTAGTGCATGAGGGGCAGCACGCACCGGTCCCGTGTTCAACTCCAAGACAGCAGGAACAAGACCTGGAATCTATGGTAGAAGTGCTGCCAAAGAGGAAGCAGTGGTTGGCCAGGAAGAGGCAGTCACCAGACCCCCTGTCAGCAAGTGAGAGAAAGCGTGCTCTGCATGGCACTGGTGAGGACCAGCAATTGATGAATCCACAGCTGAAGCAGGGAGGCCATGAGCAGGAACAGGTGGGCCATTAGAATGACCTATTTTTGTGCTTTAAAACATAGCAAAACATAGCATGTGTTACGCTTGCAGTATGTACGTCTATATGATGTTGAACGTACGCCTTCGACAGAATTGCCTGTCTGGCTGTGACACTGAAAAATTTAGCAGCGACTCCAACCAAAAAGTTGACTTATTATACCCAATCTTTTGGAACCAACTCAGCTCCTTCCTCAGGGGACTAACGATCGATCGTGGCAGGGTGCAACTTTAAAAGTCCTTCATAATAGGAAGAGGTGGGTGGACAAAATGTTTTGCCAGGGATGGTAACCTTTTCTTGCGTCCTTGACTGATGGGGAAGCTGAAGGAGCCCAAAGAGAGGCATTCGGGCCAAGCTGTGGCGGCACTGGCGACGGGAGGCTATTGTTGTGCCACGATTTCTTCCCCTTTTTGTCGCAATGCACAGGCCATTGACATATGCAGTGGGGAGGTTGCCCTTTGAATGGCTAATGTTGTTTGTCATGTTCTGTACATGCTGTGGACTTTTTCAAGGATTTGTCTGTAGCATTTAGGTTTCATAGAAGGCAATCTTGTGATTGGCATCTTCTGAATGTTTGGTGATGGCACTGCGTACTCAAGGGAAAGTCTGGACATTGTTCTTGTGTTGTCTGGTTTTTCGTATACGTTTTTCAATTTCCCAATGTAAGCAGCTGGACAGTTGGCACTATTGATCTTGTGTCATATACCACAGCCTCAAAGTGCCGATTAAACTTATCTCGTTCTCGAGGTAAAGAATATTTTATATTGAGATTCATTTAGCATTGCCTTGTGTAACTTAGCCATGTACGTGTTCGTGATGTTGTTTACAAATAGAAATAGTTATTTGCATAGGGCATATTTTATGTTGCTGTCTTTCAAGCTCTCTTGGCTGTATAACTGTATGATGTGTTGCTATGCATGCTCCATGGGACAATGACCAGCCACAAGACAGCAAAAAGCGTCTGGCTGAAGTGCAGGATTACGCACCCACCGGCAAGAAACCCCGCCTCAGCAAGCGCCAGCTGCGTGAGCTCTTCTCATCCAGCTCGGAAGAGGATGAAGCTTCAGTAGCAGAGGAAAGTGCATACACCACATTTCTTTTGAGTGCTGAGCACAAAGTCCTGAGTAGAACAGCATCTGGCAGACTGCTTGCCGCAAAGACAGCACACACAGCGATGTCCAAGTTATCGTGGCTCGCAGTGCAACCTGAGGTGCGGCCAGGAGTGGTGGCTTCCTTTGTGCGCAACGTGAAACGCGATGCGCTCGTATATGCCGCTCTCCTCTACCTAGGCCGCTGCAAGGCTAACCCAGTGGCAGCATATTGCCGTGGCGAGCAGGCACCGCCACTCATCACCAAGCTTGAAATGTTGCTGATTGAGGCAGTGGCGCTCAAGCCAGATGGGTTCGCTGCATTGTTGTCTTCTTTGCGGGCACGATTGTGGAGCCCACGCAAGCCAACACGAATGTTGGCACAGGCATCGTATGTGCGTCTACTCTGTGCAGTGTGCAGCCAGCTCAAAGAGCACAAGGTGGCTCGTGTCGCCATTTGGGACCTGGTGTGCTCTGACCATGCTCCTTTTCTGGTGGCGTCAGCTGTGGGTGCCTGGCCTGGTCTGCTTTCTGCATTGCCACCTGGTGAGTCATCCAGTGTCAAACTAACCATCTACTACTAGACCCATCACCCATCTACCAAAACCTACTAAACTAAACTGCATGCTTAGTCAGAGAGTGGTCACTTAAGGTAACGTAACGAGCAAGACATCTTAGTTGAAATCAAGAAAAAGAAATGGGGGGGCATGGGCAGGACATGTAATGAGGAGCGAAGATAACCGATGGTCATTAAGGGTTACGGACTGGATTCGAAGGGAAGGGAAGTGTGGCAGGGGGCGGCAGAAAGTTAGGTGGGCAGATGAGATTAAGAAGTTTGCAGGGACAACATGGCCACAATTAGTACATGACCGGGGTAGTTGGAGAAGTATGGGAAAGGCCTTTGCCCTGCAGTGAGCGTAACCAGGCTGGTGATGGTGATGATGATGAATTAGCAAGATTTTTTCATGAAGACTGTTGCAGGATTTTTTATGTAATCTATGGTCCCGAAGCGGCCATTTTGAACAAGGTAGTAGTGCCACGGCAAGGGTGGCTCTGCTTGTGGGAGAGAGGCCCTTCAGTGAATCTTGCAGAGGTTTGCCTGGGAGCATGCCCAGCATGCTACTCCAGACGGGTATGACGAAAAATGCACAGTGCCTGTCAGACACACAACCTGCAAAAAATGCACCACAACACAAGGTATGTCATTGAGCCCAGTGTCTCTGACGAAACTTACAAGTGCCTTTGTTGTGCGAGATGTGCAGGCAGCGTTAGTCCTTAGGCCGCGGACACGTCTTAGCTTAAGGTACAGCGCCAATTTGAAAACAAATTTTTTTTTTTCAGAACAGTAGAGTCCTTGTTTCCTGGCCTAAATATATGTGATTCTTTTAAGAATATTTTACGTTGCTGTGCTGTCTCATTGAAAACATATGGTGGAACTTGTAACCCCGCCCAGCGTTTATGATACTGAAACTTAAGGTACCTGTGTAAGTTGTTTAATATTTTCTTATTTTTAATGATAATATTAAATTCAAACAATTAATAAACGTTCAAAAGCATTTAGAACTTGCTTCCATCTTTGATGAACATATGCTTTCACATGGGGAATTCACTCCATTTGAAACATGTTGTCTACACTCTCTGCACTTTTTGTACATTAAATGAGCAACAAATTGCCTTTTTTGTTTTGTTTGTACACACAGTTGTATTCTCATTTATACTAGTAGCTATAGTATGGTGAAGTTTGGAGTGCAAGGTTATTGAAAAAAATGTTTGCTGGGAATCAATACATGAAAATCACAGCGTGCGAAGGACCCGATGACAGGAGTGCTTTTATAGTTAATGCGGATGATAACTGCAGCATTCTAGAATCAAGCTTTGCATTGCAAGGAAACAATCATAGATTTGGACATTCTGTCAGATGTCCTGCCCTGAATGAGTGCTTCAATAATATGAGTTGTCAAACCAAGGACACCTACGTGAGCTTTCCAACTCTCAAGTTTGCTATATCTGACCCTCTCTGTCATTTCAGCAATGCCAAGAGAGGCACACTTGATAGGATGAAAGCAGTTAGAGTAGAACCTAGCATTTACACAACAATAACTTGTCACACAATCACTGGGTGCTCAATGTGAAGGTCTCCTGTTACAGTACTCATGCTGAGAAACAAGCCAGAAAAAGAAACATAAGATGGCCCATTGACAAAATTAGACAGAAACAAGAATCGGGAGACCAGCTACAAATTTAGTGAATTTTGTCTCCTGATTGCTTTTTAGGATTACTGCAGGGGTTCAAGTATGTTTTGTTGATTTTCTCGGAACCGATTTCCTCACAGTTTTGTAGTATGCCAACAAGGAAACTCATTTTCTAAAAAAGATTTTTCAATGAAACTTTGTACACTTAATTTTTGCATAGTCATGCATGCAATGAACCACCAAAAAGAAAATCGTAAGAAAACTTTTCATATGCCTTTATTTTATACCAAGGCAGATCTGTCAGAAGAGCATGTTTTCTTTTTTGTTCATTTCATCATTTCACTTCCTGGATTCTTCAGATCTCATTAGTTACCATTCACTGCACAGATCAATGTCTCTCCTTTGTGACTGCCAAACATTTTTTGTTATGGTCAGCTGAATTTATAAGTGCTGGCATGAGACCTATATCTGTTAGCCACATCTTAAATAGAAATTATCAAAAATGTTTACACATTATCTAAAGCTTCCATTTGCCTAGAAATTGTGCTCTATAAAATTGATTAATAATCTGTGTTCTTACTCTTCTCCAAGAAAAATTTTTGTTGAACTTGGTGCCATATTTTAAGGTATGATGATCAGGAGATTTTTGTAAGTGCAAGTGTTGATAGGTGGTCAGTTTGAGGCCTCTACTGACTGTGTAGATGTGCATTGCAGGGCCATTGCAGAGGGCTGTCAGCTACATTCTCCTCCACAGTCCGGCGCACTCTCTCAACAGCACACTGATGTCACAGGCCCACAAGGTGCTGTGTGAGCTGGGTCCCCTGGAGGAATTTGTGGGAGATGAGCAGACGCTTGTCAACGAGCTGCTTGGCCCACTTTTGCCTCCACACCGGCGGTGCGGAGGTGAGGCATGGCTTGCACACGGCGCGTAGTCAGCTCCTTCGGCTGGCATGCGCTGCCTTACCAGTGCAGTAGAAGTGATGTCAAGCACACCACGGGGTTCGTGCACTGAGTGGCTGAACACGCACCGGCGCATGCCATTCCTGTTTCTTTTTTTCTTCTTCCTCTACGGCCACCTCCCTGTGCACAGCCCATGCCTTGTTACTGCGAAGCAGTTTACCTGCAGTGTCGGAAAGGAATGGAAACTCTGTGTCATGTGCTCCCCCTGCTGGGCAGCACTCAGTCTGCTGGCTTCATCTCACACCAGTGGTGCCACCCAATGAGTGCTGTTACAGACTTTCGCTACCCTTCATCTCACCTTGACAGTAAAGTTGGGACATTATCTAGGCGGTCTTCTTGAGTTTGGTTCACATAATGGACTCATGAAAGCCATGCCTATGGGCGCGTCATCATGTCACTGGCTTGGATTGGCGTGGCCTCAGGCAGCGTACATTTTCCTTTGTTCATGGTAGCTTATTGACAAACACACAGATGCGTTAATAAATGCAATGATTAGAAATAAATGAGGACATAAAGACACATATATGTCATTGTAAGGGCCTTCTCCTAAATGGACATAATGTACACTAAAAGCACTACTGGCACTTGTGGCGTACATTGTATGAGTTTTTATGTCCTTGTTTGTTTTCTGCCATTGCCTATGTTATAAATACAGTTAAACCTCGATGTGACCAGGTCGATAAAATTGGCAGTAGACGTAGTTATATTGAAATTCGACCTTTTAGTACAGTCGCTGATAGATTTTGTTTTACATGGAAGGGGCCGTAAAATCTTCCATATAATCAGGTAATCAGACAAAAAAAATTTCTCTGAGAAAAAGATATTTGGTTTCGTTGAAATAGAAAGTCGGCAACCAAGATGCGGTCTCATGCCACGTTAACAATATCTTTATATTGGCAGTATGAAGCAAAGTCTGTGGAGCTTTCGTTTCCACTCAGACGGTGTGGCTTACAGTGTCGCCCGTAGTGGGACAATGCTATCAGCAGACTAATCTGCACACAGTCAGACCATTAAAGCATCAAAACTCGTCAGATGCTGCAAAGAAAGTTTAGCTTTAAGATCTTATGAAAACGAAGTGACGAGCAACAACCTGTTGTTCATGGCTGTCATGTTTTTGTAAATTGGTGACATGTGAGCGTGTCACGTCCAATAAATCAAGCAAGATCTGGTATGGCATCTTAAGCTTTGACAGCCATTATCCATTGTTTTTAGTATTGGCTCTGTGAGTGAAAAGTCGCCTGCCAATACCTGTGCCAGTGGCCTACCAGTCTGTGGCTTAACAGGCTGCTGTGCTAGGGGTCCTCTGTTCCAATTGGCATGGCCCCCTGGCTATGCCCCTACATGACTGGTTGGTGTTTACTGTTGCCAAGTGCTCTGGGACTATAATTGGGATTGGTTTGGAAGAATGATGATAAAATGCTTGATTGTCTTTATCACTGCAACAGAAGTCTGTAAATTTCGCACTAGTCCATCATCATCTTCCATTTTACTCTGTCTCAAGCTGCCATGCTGATGCTGTTAGTGATGCCCGAGGGAAAATTGATAATAAAACATGCAACTGCATGGCTGCTTGTGGTAATGCACCCATACACAAGCGTGTCATCTCAGAATCTCAGGCTTATGTGCTTGCTTGATTTCCATGAGGCCACTTATAAGTTCATGGCTCTACTTCCTCATAGCGTACTTGGTGGAATGAGTAGCACATAGCGTTCTTGTGTAAGTTTATTACAGCGAGGGATTGAAAAGAATGCCAGCGCTAGTTGGTCCCCTGATTTTTCTTTTTCACTCGTATAACAGATCGGCATCCTTTTACAGATGTCTGCATGACACATCGCCTGGCACTGGAGCAGCTGTGCAGGCGTTCGCCGGTGGACCTGCTAGCTTGGCTGCTTGAACAGCGGCTGGGCCCCCATCTGCAGTCCGTGCTAGACCAGCCCCACGCTGCCTGCCTCGTCAGGCTGCTGGGTATCTACAACATTGATTCAAATTTTAAAGCAGATTTATTAATACAACAAAAAAATCTTGCAGAAACTCCTCTGGGAATTGTCTAAGTATGTGTAAGCATTGTGCCACTTGCTCATCTCCATGCAGCCCGGTGTCATTATCAGTGTTATAGAACTTGATCCGGCAAGTACAAACGACAGCTCTGCGGCGACACGAACTGGCGCGGACAGCACCACAAGGAGCATTGATGATGCGAACAAAGTACTGCAGGTGGCGGCACCAGGTGCATGGATGATGTTCCGATCATTATACATCGTTATTGCTTTTTAGGGCCTTATCCATCCTCATCGAACCATTATGAACCATGACCAAACATACTCGGGCCACCGCCTCGCGAACCGTACCTTCAAAGCAATCTGTGATTCCGACAAAAAGGGCCGACTGCTGATAGCTTCGTGCGCTATGTTCTCGCTGCTTACTTAGCTTTGAAGAGAGATGTGTGGGCCCGTATCTTGAAAGCAATCTGCAAAAATGCCTTAGTGTGGCATGTGCTGATAGCTCTGTGAGCACTGTGTTGTCACGGCTTCGTTGGCGTTGAAGTGAGAGGCAGCACGAAGGTGAATTTGCTCGTTGCTGCGGGTACTATCTTGAAAGCGGTCGCCTTACGGGATGGACGGATGGAGGAATAGACAATTTTCTCGTTGGGTAGACATAGAAATGCTTACGTATTTAAAAGCCAAAATATAGGCGGTTATTTAAAAAAAAAAGAAAGATATAAAGTGCTCCATTGTCTTATATAGTGGTCTGGCGTAATTTCTCTTGTCATCTGGTCACTATGGAACAAGGAAAGAAAGCATATCACTTAAAGAGAATTAGACCGTGATATAAAATGGTTGACAGGGCGTTCGGCAGCTGCTCTGACTGGCATCCCCCCCCTCCCTCCCTTTTTGCTTCTGAAGCAGAAGGGTAAGACGACACTTACTAGGTGCTTTTAATTCTGTGATTCAGTGTGGAAGAATACCACGGGAATGGAAGGGTGCCCACATAAGAGCGATCCTATAGAAGGTGCTGAAACATCTCTCCCAGTTAGCTATCGACCCATCTTAACACCTGCCCTGTACAGGCTGTTTGCCTGTATTCTGCGAGTAAGACTGCAAAGATGGACTGAGGCCAAAATCATCTGGAAGCTGCAAAATGGCTTAGAAGACAATCTTTTCGTTGTCACACACACACAACTAAAGTCGCTTTGAAGGAATCCCACCCTGTCTTTGTGGCTTTTCTGGACATCGCAGGCTTATCATACTGTGGAGGAGATGAGCTTGGAGTCCGCTCTGTCAGGCCTGGGTGCTGCAATTGCTGTAACACTGAATTGCTGTAATTGCTGCAAATGCTTGTAATACTCAAGGCATCCAGGCTGAAGACATCCAGGCTGTCATCCAGTAAGGAAGAAAGATCTTAGACCCTGTTCCCAGTTTCGGTCAATAAGCTTATGACAAAGATGCCATATGTAACCTTTGATCTTCATGCTATGTCTTGTGCATGGAGTCGTAACGGACAGGAAGGGGGCAAGGCTTCAATGTAAGCTATGTGGAGGAAGGCATCACCAACACAAGGATGATACCAGCACTGTTCTACGATGATCACATTGTGTTCATGGCAAAGAGTCTCGATGAGCTGCAAGAACTCCTTGTCATATGCGGTGATGTAGGCACAGAGTTGTGGTTCAATGTCAAGAAATCCGTGGCAATTGCCTTTGGTACCATGGCTTTCCAGGAAATCTTGGAGCTCTACATAAAAGACAACTTCACGGTTTGGGCCAATGAGTACTACTAGTGCCTAGGAGTAACCATTTCAGTGGCCCCAAAATATATGCACAGCTATGACTAAGAACTATGAACAATGGCGAAGACCTGTTTCTCTTCTTTTGACTCCAAGGCCCTATAGTCCTTCAACCATTTGGAAGTCTTCTGTGGTTTATGGAAAGGAGTAGCTGTAACTGACCTCACTTTTGGATGTGCAGTGCTATGCCTGTCTTTCCGCACATGAAAGGCCCTGGAAACCTGACAAAGGGAAGTTGGCCACACTTCTCAGAGCATACACAAAGGTACACCCAATGAGGCAGTAGAGGGAGATATTGGTTGGTCCTCCTGTGAGGTGTGTGAGGCTGTGGCAAAAGTCTCACATGAATGTAGTCAAAGTGGAGAGACTAAGGACAGATGGGCTCGACACATCTACAAGTATGTCCGCTTGCAATCAATAAATAGTGGGTGACTTGAGAAAAACAGCCCACCAAATGTTGCAACGTCGAGAAGGTCCAGCTCACAACCCCCCCACAACATGATAAAAGACACAAAGTGAGGCAGCACATCATGACTGTTGACCTAGACACATGGAAAGCGACTGGCACTAGCAAAGCCAGCAATGTCAGTGGGCCTCTTTGATTTGTTTGTTCGTTCGGTAATTTGTAAAACTTTATTGGCAACAAGGATCAACAGGTCACTAAGCGGCCAGGAGCCCACAGGCCCTGGTGGCCTCCTCAGCCCACTGGACGACCTGATATTGTTGGTCTGGGTCCAAGCTGAGCAGAGCAGCCTCCTAATCCTTGGCATCTAAATTGCGAGCTCTCGTGGTGGGGGGTTGGCCGGGCAGGCCCATATCATATTGTGACAGGGCATCAATTAGATAAAAGCGAAGCACTATTTATAAACAGAAACTATTTACAGGGATGGCCAAGATCACTGAACACGTGCAATGTCCCGACCATCGTCGTCTTCATCGTTAGTCCAAAGAGGTGGCTCGTAACATTTAACCTCCTCGGTGGGCGGAGTGCCGTCTCAGCACGGACTAATTACACCAGGAGGATGCGGCGGAATAGTATGGCTTCAACTGGGATACGTGCACGACGTCACAAGATGACAAGGTAGATGGTGAAGAACTGTCCAGTGGCATGATCTCATAGTTTACGTCATCAAGTTGCCGTAATACCTTGTAAGGTCCGGTGTAAGGTGACAAAAGATTCTCAGAACGACCTACATGGTGAGATGGGAGTGCAGAGAAGTACAAGAGATCCTGGAGAAAAGCAGAGGTGTTGGTAGTTGTGATCATAGCAGTTCTACTGAAGTAATTGCGAGTCGGATAGTCGCTCATGAGTGATCTGACGTGCCAGATGGGCTCACGCCACAGCATCGCAGGCATACTCTGTGCTATTTTGTATGCCAGCAGGTAGCAATGTGTCGAAAGGCAATGCTGACTGGTGGCCAAACAGTAGGTTGAATCGCAAAAAACCGGCGATGTTGTGAAGGAATGAGTGGTACGTGAGTGTGACGTATGGCAAAGTACTGTTCCAGTCGCGATGATCGTCAGACACGTACATCGCCAACATATCGGTTAAGGTGTGGCTCAGCCTCTCGGTGAGCTCGTTGGCCTGCGGGTGGTATGCATTACTGAGCTTGTGCTCCACAGAACGGGAACGAAGGAGGTCATTGGCAACTTTGGACAAGAAGTAGTGGCCTTGGTCTGTGAGCAGTTGCCTAGGGCACCATGATGAAGGATAATGTCATGAAGTAGAAAATCAGTGACATCAGTAGCGCAGCTAGTCGGCAAAGCTCGCGTGATGGCATACTGTGTAGCATAGTTTGTTGCAACTGCGACCCGCTTGTTCCCTGAAGTAGACGTAGGGAATGGGCAGAGGAGGTCGAGACCGATGCGGTAGAAACGGCTCCTTGGATATGTCAACGGGCTGTAGAAGGCCTGCAGGTAATGCTGAGGGCCGTTTATATTGGTGCCTAAGGTCACACACACAGCAACGTAGTGTTGGTACCAGGCCAGGCCAGAAGAACCGGCGCTGCACGCGGTTGTATGTGCAGGATGCCCCAAGATGGCCAGCAGTTGGGGCATCGTGGAGTGCTCCGAGGACAGTAGCACGAAGTTGCTTGGGGAGAACAAGCAGAAGCCCTGAGCCATTGGGAATTTTACCATGATGGTAAAGAATATTGTCGTGAAGCTCAAACAGACAGAGCGATGGGTCGGGCTGGAGGCAGTCTATTATAGATCGTAATGTGTCGTCGCTTTTCTCTTCAGGACGGATATTGGCCAGATCCGAAATAGCCATGACGAAGTCACCGGTATCGCTCGTCGGTGTCGGGAGGATCAGCAGGGTAGCGTGACAACAGTCAGTGTCTTTGTGCATCAGGCCAGACTTGTACAGGATGTCAAAGGTGTACTCCTGCAACTGTAAAGCCCAGCGACCAAGCCTTCCTCTAGTATCCTTCAGTGACGAGAGCCAGCATAGGGCGTGGTGGTCCATGACAACAGAAAATGTGCGGCCTATAAGTAAGGGCAGAATTTTGACACAGCCCAGACTAAAGCGAGGCATTCGTGCTCGGTTATAAAAAAATTCTGCTCCGATGACGCGAGAAGGTGGCTGGCATAGGCAATGATACATTCCTGGTCGTTCTGGCATTGGGCGAGAACTGCACCTACGACATGGCCACCAGTGTTGGTGCGGACTTCTGTAGTGATGAAGGGTCAAAATGCACCAAAATGGGCGGTGATGTAAGTAAACTGAGTGTGGTGAATGCGGTAGCTCGCTCATGACCCCAAGAAAAACAGACGTCCTTCTTGAGTAGGTCAGTAAGCGGCCGGACAATGTCGGCAAAATTTCTGACAAAATGGCGGAAGAGCACAAGCCGGCAAAGCTCTGGACATCTCTGACTGAGTGAGGAACAGGAAAATATTGGAGGGCACGTACCTTGTCGGGGTCAGGTTGGACACCACTAGCACTAACAAGGTGACCAAGAACGGTGATGTGACGTGAAGCGAAACGACACTTAGAGGAATTAAGTTGCAGGCCAGTGTGGTAAAGCTCATTGAAAATGGCCAACAGGCGGGTCAGGTGGTTCTCAAAAGTAGGTGAAAAGACAATCGCATCATGTAGATAGCATAGACAAGTACACCACTTATAGCCCCTAAGGAGAGAATCCGTCATCCACTCAAAGGTTGGGGGGGGGGGGGGCATTACACCATCCAAAAGGCATAATTTTGAGCTGGTAAAGTCCATCAGGTGTGATAAACGCATCAACGGTAATCTGCCAGCATCTGGAGTGCAGGTTGATAGAGCAAAAGTATGTGGCTCCATGGAGGCAGTCCAAGGTGTCATCGATTTGGGGAAGCAGGTATACGTCCTTGCGCTCAATGTTGTTCAAGTGTCGGTAGTCAACGTAGAAGCGCCAGCTGCCATCTTTCTTTTTGACTAGCACCAGAGAGGACGCCCATGGACTGGAAGAAGGCTCGATAACATCTTTTGTGAGCATTTTGCCAACTTTGCCTTGGATCACCTGATATTTAATGAGGGAGACGGTATAAGAATGCGGCGGATAGGCATCACGTCCCCTGTGTCGATTCGATGCTGGACAAGAGAGGTTCGTCTCAAAGACGATCGTTGAAGTTGAAAATGTCATGGTATGACTCCAGGAGGAGGCGAAGGTCGGCAGCTTGAGCAGGAGAAAGGTCAGCAGGAATCATTCCGTCAAAGACATCGTGCGACGAACTGGTTGTGGTATGAATGAAGGATGAATTAGAGGGACTGGAGAGATCCAGCGGGCAAATTTTGCAATCTTCGGCAGCAGTGATGGCGGCGAGTGATATGCCTGCTGGAATTAGTTGAGGAGATGCGCTGAAGCTTAAAAGAGGAATACAGTTGCGATTGCCGGTTACAGTCACGAGGGTGTTAGGCACGGCGAAGTTTCTGGTGAGCAGAACACCTGTTACTGGGGAGAGCACACATAATTACCGTTGGCTGCAGGTGGGCTCGAGGTCATGGATATATACATGGCCGTTTGGGGGGGCATGTGTACATAGTCAAGAGAGCAGAGACGGGCCGAAGGCATGGTTGGAGCATCGGCTAGGTGAGGTAGTTCAAGCTATAGGAGGTCAGTCGCACAGTTAATTATGGCAGAATAAGTTGTTAGAAAGTCCACACCAAGTATAATGTCATAAGGACATCGCTCAAGAACAGCAAATAAAACAGAAGTTGGGTGACCAATGATGGTAATGCGGGGGGTGCACATTGCAAGGATGTTGGGAGGTCCTCCATCGGCCACTCTTACAATGCGGGATAGAGCAGGTATGACCACCTTTTTTAGGCGACAGCAAAGACCAGAGCTCATGACAGAAATATAAGCCCCAGTGTTGACAAGTGCAGAGACGGTCACGCAATCGTCAACGTTAGCATACATAGTCAAGTCAGCAGAGTAACTAGAGGGTTTTGTGGCGGAGTCGTGGATGCAGTGTTACCTCCGGGTGCTGCATCGTCTAGATTTCTGGAGTGAAGGAGCCACGGCTGCCCAGCGACGTCGCGCGGCGAGGTGGCTGCGAGCGGAAGGACAGACAGTGTAAAAGTTGCGAACGCGACTGGTAACGTCTAGGTGATAGCGAGTGGCTGGACCATGTCATGGCAGCGTCAGGATTGTATGGGTGTGCTGCAGATGGGAGGGGGGGCTCGAAAGGGCTGCGATCAAGGCGGCGAGCATGGGCAAAGGATGGAGTACATTGTGAGAATGACTGGTGGTTACAGTAGTGAGCAATGTGCCCAACATGGCGGCAGTTAAAGCAGATAGGTCAGTCCTCTTCAGTTCTTCTATCTGCAGGGTTCCAATATTGTGGAGCAAACCTTTGATAACGAGGGAACGATGTCGGGGTCCCAGAAGTGGACATACAACTGTGCACGGCGCAAGCAGCGTGAACCCCAAGATGAACTAGTTTGTTTCGTACGATGGCTTAGATGAGTGAAACCGCTAGCGCGTTTGAGTTGCCGTCATTAGAGTTGGCAGAGAGATGGCGGTCAATCCTCGTCAATTCAGCCGAAGGCAGTGAAAGGTGACATGGCAGTCGCTCTGCACACAGAAGACATCATGGCAGTTTTGGGAAGCATGGCAAATGGTCGTTCAGTACAGTGGCTCTTGGCCTGCATGAAGCGCTGGCACTCCACGATCACGGCATCGATGGTAGCACAATTTCTCCATGTGAGCAGATTGAATGCATCATCGGCTATCCCCCTCAGGACATGGCCACCCTTGTCAGACTCTGGCCTGTCGGTGTCAGCCACGGAGGAAGAATATTTGTGTGCGCTGAAACTCCCGTCAGCGCGGGCGACCAGATTAAGTCACAAAAATAGCATGCGCTGACGGGGGCACATGCAGTGGCGGCACCTTGCGGTACGTCACGCAAGCCGCAGTGAAAAAAGAAAGCAGACGTCCAGGCGCCAGCTTGGGCGCGCTCTCTTCGGCAGCATCTGTGTCTTCCCCTCAAAGCAGATGACAAGCAGACGACATGAATGTTCGCTTCAGCAGGCATGCCATAACATTGTATTTGTGCACCCTTAAGAGGAAGCTTTAGCTCGGGGCCAACTCCGATGTGGCCTATTCAAGTACATGTAAAATGCAAAAACGTTTTTCTGTGATAACCCCTGGACCGATTTTGATGAAATTTATTGCATTTGAGAGAGAAAGTTAAATTCTAGTGACTGTTGGAAGCAGAATTTCTATTTAGGGCCTGAATTTTGTTAAATGAATTTTCGAAAATTCGGAAGTTCGAAAAACATACAAGCACAAAGTTTACAAATTAATAGCTCTGCATCAAAAACAGATATCGTGCTTCTGTGAACGGCATCAATTAGATCATTCAAAGTGGACAAATTCTGTATGTCAATTTATATCTTACTTGAATTTGTTAGGTTGTGTACAAGGCTTCTGCAAAAGCTGTACTATTTCCATATTAGTAAATTTTCTTAGATTCCTGTATAACATATCAATTTTGTCCCATATATCTGTACTATTAGATGCAATTAACATAATTGTGATGTCATTTTTTATTGCTGAGTTACCTAGTTGTAAACCTGATAGTTTAGTCTTTTAATATTTACGATTTTGCCAATATTTAATGAAAAATTGGTGGTGTAAATAGAAAATTCAGAACCACCAGTCACTTGATTTTAAGTTTTTCTTTTAAATGCAACAAACCTCATCAAATTTGGTGTAGTGGTTGCTGAGAAAAACGAATTCTCCTTTTACATGTATTTAGATAGGAGCACCAGAGCTAAAGCTTCCTCTTAAGTCAAACAGCTACAGTTCTTGTTGGTGTCTGTTAGAGGGCCATAATACTAACAGGGCTGCTACGCGCAAATGCCTTTCTTCGGAATTTGCTAGCCTAAGATGGGACGCAAGTGTTTCATTGAAAACTGCAAAACTGGTTACAAGTCTTAGAGGGAAAATGTGAGTGTCTTCGAGGCTCCGAATGATCCTGAACGACTGCTAGCATGGGCTGCGGCAATTCCTGGGGACGGCTGTCAGCTCACATAGAGAAATAACGTCTGCGAGAAGCACTTCATGAGCAACTTGATGAGGTGGGATAAATACTACGGTGAGCTTAGAGATGAGGTATTCCTGGACCACCAGAAAAAAACCCGAACTGCATCCATAGGCTGTTCCTTGCATCTTTCCTCCATCTCCCGCATCTTTGATATCCTCGAAAAAGAAGCGGACGCCCCAGGAAGTGTCATCAAATATCAATCATACCACCGTTAAAAGATCAAGAACGAGTGTCTACGACAAGCCAGGAACATCAATGGCGGTGAATGTCAGCGATGTTCACACAGCGTGTGAGGGCCATGGGCTTGAGGAAAATCAGCTTGGTCATATATTCGAAGAAAGTGAAGGCATGTTTGCTTTCGACGAACGCCAGCAGCGCTTGCACCCATCCAATCAAAGTCATCGAATGGGTGTCAAGGAATATTGCTGCATACAACCGGAATCTACAGATCATCTTATTATAGCGGTCATCGAAAGGAATGCATTTTATTTTTTACTGTGCTCAAATGATTAAAGAGTAGCACCAATCACTGTCCAGGCTACCAGCACTAAAGAAGCATGCGACTGCCCTCAGTAGAACTTGTGCTAGGTGCGTAGCTGAACGCAAGCAACACACTTGACTGGTTGCCTTGGCAACCGAAATGGCGGTAGTTTCTTTCTTGGTCGCCAAGTACCGCCAGCATGATAGTTGCTCCACAAGCTTGTTACCTTTCCTGGTCGCTGAAAACAGCGGAGTTCCCACTCCTAAATATTTCTTGCTCTGTGAGCTTCACAGCAGAGTGCCAGCACATCCTGTATGTACGACAGGTACGATGACTCCGTGTATGTTTGGGCTCGCCTTGACAGCTGTTTCTTCACAGCAATATTGCGATTGTAGGCCTTACCAAACAGATCATGGAGCTTTTGCTTAAATGTGTTCCAGCTCCCAAGTTCGGTCTCATGATTGTCATACCACAACTTTGCCATTTCGCTCAGATAAAAGACATCATAGGCCAGCGTGACCGTCAGGTCACCCATTCGTATTACTGTAGAAACCCGCGTATAATAGAAACTCGCATATAGTATGAGGTGAAATTTTTGGGACGCAAAATTGAAAAAAAGAAGTTTTATCCACGTATAATACGAGTGAGGAAAGCTCCAGGAAAACATTTATTTAAATTGCACTCCGCACTTTAATCACTGCCTTCCTCAGCTGCGCTCTCTTCGGATACTTCTTTGTCGGACATATCTTCCCAGAAGTACTCATCCTCTGTGCCATAGAGCGTGTTCGAGATGCTGCACTTCTTGAATGCGCGACGCACGAGGTCCTCTGGTATGCTGGCCCGTGCATCCACAATCCACTTGCATAGCGCGGCTGGCGAAACCTGCTTCAGCCGCCCGGTCGGCGTCACTGCAAGGCTCACCTGAGTGCATCTAATCTGCGTAACACCTCCCTTCAGAAGAGTAGGCAGGCGTTGTGCCCCTTCCGGTGGCAGTTGCCAGCCTGCTCCTCGCCTTCCCTTTCCTGTTAACTGTGTATATGTGTATATGTTCAAAAACACCGCTTGACTGCGTCCTTGAATGGCTTGTTCATGCAAACGTCTAAAGGCTGCAGCTGAGATGTCACCCCACCCGAGATAATGACGAGTTCAGTGCCAGATTCAGTCAACAGCCTGGACGCAACACTGAGTCGGCCAAATGGCAACGAAATGCGTCCAGCACGAGGATGGACGGGAACGACAACAGTGCGCCGAGCCGCCTACACCAGACGGTCTTTATCCAGTCGAGCACAAGATTCTCGTTCGTCCAGCCTTTCTCACAGCATCTCACGACCACATTTTTTGGCAGCTCCTCACCTTTAGGCACTGTCTTGCGCTTGAAGACGACATAGGGCGGAAGCTTGCGTCTGTCTGCCGTGCACGACAACATGACGGTAACTCATGTTTTCTCGTTGCCAGTGGACCGGACATAAACTTGTTTAGAGCCCTTTTCGTGCACGGTGAGGGGCGATGGCATGTCCAGATGAACCAGCATTTGGTCAGCATTGCCGATTTGCCCTAGCTGGAAGTTCTTGGACTTGCACAGCGAAATAATGTGGTGCTGGAAAGCCACAAGCAGCTCTTCGAACGATTCGGGCAGCTTTTGCGAAATCGAAGTTAGGCTGCGTAAAGAAAAACCAGCATGGCACATGTAGCGATAAATCCAGTGCTTGCTCGCTTTGAAGGCTGAGCTCGGTAGCCCTTTTTCTATTGCAAGCTCCTTAGCTTTTGCCTGCATAAGCTCCATTCTCACAGCTAGATGCGCGGCTCGCTGTTGGCTTACAAATCCGTCAGGGCGAGTTTGATTTCTGAGAATGTCCCACTCTTCGGGCCGCGAAAGCTTCTTTGTGTTCCGCTGCACGCGAAAAGGGCTTCCTTCTGTCGACGCCATCTGCGAATGCTTCCCTTGTTGACGACAAACTGCCTCCAGGCCGCACTGTTGCCGATGTCCTGTGCGGCTAAAGTAATCTTTCTCTTGAAAGCAGCTGAGTACTGTTTTCGTGGTCTGGACACCTTGGTCCTTCAGTGCAGAATAAAAAAGGTGCACTTTGTGAAGTGTGGTTTGCACGTGTGCTGCCAAGATGCACACTCAACAATAAAGAAACAATGCTGTAGTCACGCAGCAATAATGAAACCAAGCCGTAGCCACGCAGCAATAAGGAAGCCAAGCCATAGCCACGCAGCAATAATGAAACCAATTCTTCTAGCCCTAATTTGTGACTCCGGAGAGGCCGCCATTGGAATATGAACCTGGCAACGTTTAACGCTAGAACGTTATCTAGTGAGGCGAGTCTAGCAGTGCTATTGGAGGAATTAGAGGGCAGTAAATGGGATATAATAGGGCTCAGTGAAGTTAGGAGGCCAAAAGAAGCATATACAGTGCTAAATAGCGGGCACGTCCTCTGCTACCGGGGCTTAGCGGAGAGAAGAGAACTAGGAGTCGGATTCCTGGTTAATAAGAGTATAGCTGGTAACATACAGGAATTCTATAGCATTAACGAGAGGGTGGCAGGTCTTGTTGTCAAACTTAATAAGAGGTACAAAATGAAGATTGTACAGGTCTACGGCCCTACATCCAGTCATGATGACCAGGAAGTCGAAAGCTTCTATGAAGACGTGGAATCGGCGATGGGCAGAGTGAAAACTAAATACACTATACTAATGGGCGACTTTAATGCCAAGGTAGGCAAGAAGCAGGCTGGAGACAAGGCAGTGGGTGAATATGGCATAGGCACTAGGAATAGCAGGGGAGAGTTATTAGTAGAGTTTGCGGAACAGAATAATATGAGGATAATGAATACCTTTTTCCGCAAGCGGGATAGCCGAAAGTGGACGTGGAGGAGCCCGAACGGAGAGACTAGAAATGAAATAGACTTCATACTCTGCGCTAACCCTGGCATCATACAAGATGTGGACGTGCTCGGCAAGGTGCGCTGCAGTGACCACAGGATGGTAAGAACTCGAATTAGCCTAGACCTGAGGAGGGAATGGAAGAAACTGGTACATAAGAAGCCGATCAATGAGTTAGCGGTAAGAAGGAAAATAGAGGAATTCCAGATCAAGCTTCAGAACAGGTATTCAGCTTTAACTCAGGAAGAGGACCTTAGTGTTGAAGCAATAAACGACAATCTTGTGGGCATCATTAAGGAATGTGCAATGGAAGTCGGTGGTAACTCCGTTAGGCAGGATACCAGCAAACTATCACTGGAGACGAAAGGTCTGATCAAGAAACGCCAATGTATGAAAGCATCTAACCCTACAGCTAGAATAGAACTGGCAGAACTTTCGAAGTTAATCAACAAGCGTAAGACAGCTGACATAAGGAAGTATAATATGGATAGAATTGAACATGCTCTCAGGAACGGAGGAAGCCTAAAAACAGTGAAGAAGAAGCTAGGAATTGGCAAGAATCAGATGTATGCGTTAAGAGACAAAGCCGGCAATATCATTACTAATATGGATGAGATAGTTGAAGTGGCTGAGGAGTTCTATAGAGATTTATACAGTACCAGTGGCATCCACGACGGTAATGGAAGAGAAAATAGTCTAGAGGAATTCGAAATCCCGAAGGTAACGCCGGAAGAAGTAAAGAAAGCCTTAGGAGATATGCAAAGGGGGAAGGCAGCTGGGGAGGATCAGGTAACAGCAGATTTGTTGAAGGATGGTGGACAGATTGTTCTAGAGAAACTGGCCACCCTGTATACGCAATGCCTCATGACCTCGAGCGTACCGGAATCTTGGAAGAACGCTAACATAATCCTAATCCATAAGAAAGGGGACGCCAAAGACTTGAAAAGTTATAGACCGATCAGCTTACTGTCCGTTGCCTACAAAGTATTTACTAAGGTAATTGCAAATAGAATCAGGAACACCTTAGACTTCTGTCAGCCAAAGGACCAGGCAGGATTCCGTAAAGGCTACTCAACAATAGACCATATTCACACTATCAATCAAGTGATAGAGAAATGTGCAGAATATAACCAACCCTTATATATAGCTTTCATTGATTACGAGAAAGCGTTTGATTCAGTCGAAACCTCAGCAGTCATGGAGGCATTACGGAATCAGGGTGTAGATGAGCCATATGTAAAAATACTGGAAGATATCTATAGCGGCTCCACAGCCACCGTAGTCCTCCATAAAGCAAGCAACAAAATCCCAATAAAGAAAGGCGTCAGGCAGGGAGATACGATATCTCCAATGCTATTCACAGCGTGTTTACAGGAGGTATTCAGAGACCTGGATTGGGAAGAATTGGGCATAAAAGTTAATGGAGAATACCTTAGTAACTTGCGATTCGCTGATGATATTGCCTTGCTTAGTAACTCAGGGGACCAATTGCAATGAATGCTCACTGACCTGGAGAGGCAAAGCAGAAGGGTGGGTCTAAAAATTAATCTGCAGAAAACTAAAGTAATGCTTAACAGTCTCGGAAGAGAACAGCAATTTACAATAGGCAGCGAGGCACTGGAAGTCGTAAGGGAATACATCTACTTAGGGCAGGTAGTGACGGCGGATCCGGATCATGAGACGGAAATAATCAGAAGAATAAGAATGGGCTGGGGTGCGTTTGGCAGGCATTCCCAAATCATGAACAGCAGGTTGCCATTATCCCTCAAGAGAAAAGTATATAATAGCTGTGTCTTACCAGTACTCACCTACGGGGCAGAAACCTGGAGGCTTACTAAAAGGGTTCTACTCAAATTGAGGACGACACAACGAGCTATGGAAAGAAGAATGATAGGTGTAACGTTAAGGGATAAGAAAAGAGCAGATTGGGTGAGGGAACAAACGCGAGTTAATGACATCTTAGTTGAAATCAAGAAAAAGAAATGGGCATGGGCAGGACATGTAATGAGAAGGGAAGATAACCGATGGTCATTAAGGGTTACGGACTGGATCCCAAGGGAAGGGAAGCGTAGCAGGGGGCGGCAGAAAGTTAGGTGGGCGGATGAGATTAAGAAGTTTGCAGGGACGGCATGGCCACAATTAGTAAATGACCGGGGTTGTTGGAGAAGTATGGGAGAGGCCTTTGCCCTGCAGTGGGCGTAACCAGGCTGATGATGATGATGATGATGAATTTGTGACTGAAATTTTAGTTCGGATCCGCATATAGAACGAGGCGAAAATTTGGGCAGCTAATAATAGGAAAAAAACCTCGTATTATACGCGGGTTTTTACGGTATGTCATCGACTCCTCGACGTTGGTATCATCGGTCCCATTGAATGTTCCAGAGTCTCGAGGGTGGGCTAAAACAGTTGTGGTCCACGGTGCAGACACAGTTTCCAGCTGGTCTGCCATAGTGGCCGCACTACAGCACTGACCACTTCGAAGCTCCGTCGTGTGGCGAGAGTACCCCACAACTCCACCAATGTGTCACGAGGCAACAAATAAATGAAAGCGAACCACGGTTTATAAACGAAGACTATTTACAGGGCTGGCCAAGATGGCTGAACACATGCAATGTCCCGGCCATCGTTGTCTTCTTCATTAGTCCAAGGAGGTGGCTTTAACAATACGATTAATGTCCACTTGTCTGTCAGCACAAGGGGCAGACTTCAGAATATTCCCCAGGATAAATTCCGGAATATAGCTTTTAAGTTGGCAAAAGTACTTGTTTAATTTCTGCCAAATGATTTCTTGTCTCTTACTTAGACATTTGTTGCCTGCAGGCTATAGCTTCCTGCTCAGGCGATAGTGGGTGGGGATCTCCTGGAAGGAGACCATCCGATTCCTCACCGATGCCAGGTCATTGTGGGCAAAAGCACAGTCGGCTCAGCCTCCTTTAGCCCTGAATGGTTATTAGAAATTCTTTGCAGCAAACATTGTGTTTGCTGTACCGGTGTGTCCAGTTTGTTTATAATCTCAGTATTTAATCCGTTACTCTATATTCTGATCCGGGGGGAGCACTGCGCCTTCTCTGTCTTCTCTTTTGCCTGGCTTGGGGATGGGACCACGTAGCAGGAGAAGCTCGGACTTTTGTGAAGAACATGTAAGTCCACACGTTTGTGTGTAAACCTGCATCCGTATGACTGCTTCTTGGAAGGTTTCTTCTACCCTCTGTTTACCCAGAAGGTAATGTCGTCCTCATAAAGACTGTAGTGAAGATTGGGGATATGGTCAAGTATCTTGGAAAGCAGGGACATGGGCACATTGAATAGAAAAGTGGACAAAGCCAATCCTTGAGGTGTGCTGCTACTTCCTAATCTTATGGTGTTGGATCTTAGATCGCCAAGATGGAGTTCTACCGCTCCATTGGTGAGGAAGCTACGGATGTACCTGTAGGCCTTCTATCCCACACATAACTTTTGAAGCTGACTGAGAATTTGGGAGTGTTTGACTCGGTCAAATGTTGTCTTCATATGGAAGGTTGTGGCCAAGTACTGCACCAGGGTGGCCAATTCTGCTCTGGTGAGGGAGTGCGTTACCGATTCCGGTCACCGGGATCAGGCTGCACTCCAGGCCTGTTTGTGCAATTTTATCAACACGCAGATTTTTTTTTCTTAATTCGGTGGAAAATTGCGCGGCACCGGGATTCGAACCACGGTCCTCTTGCACGCGAGGCGGATGCTCTACTTCTACGCCACCGCTGCAGCCGGATCTGGATCATGAGACTGAAATAATCAGAAGAATAAGAATGGGCTGGGGTGCATTTGGCAGGCATTCTCAGATCATGAACAGCAGGTTGACATTATCCCTCAAGAGAAAAGTATATAACAGCTGTGTCTTACCAGTGCTCACGTACAGGGCAGAAACCTGGAGGCTTACGAAAAGGGTTCTACTTAAATTGAGGACGACGCAACGAGCTATGGAAAGAAGAATGATAGGTGTAACGTTAAGGGATAAGAAAAGAGCAGATTGGGTGAGGGAACAAACGCGAGTTAATGATATCTTAGTTGAAATCAAGAAAAAGAAATGGGGCATGGGCAGGACACGTAATGAGGAGGGAAGATAACCGATGGTCATTAAGGGCTACGGACTGGATTCCAAGGGAAGGGAAGCGTAGTAGGGGGCGGCAGGAAGTTAGGTGGGCGGATGAGATGAAGAAGTTTGCAGGGACAACATGGCCACAACTAGTGCATGACCGGGGTAGTTGGAGAAGTATGGGAGAGGCCTTTGCCCTGCAGTGGGCGTAACCAGGCTGCTGATGATGATGATGATGGTGGTGATGATGATGATGATGACTCGGTCGAACTCTTTTGTAAGGTTGAGACCAACAATTGCCTTGGTTCCACCCCCGGTGTCAGTGTTCAAAATTTGATGCAGGATTTGCAACATGATATCCTGTGTGGATAGTTCCTGTCGAACGCCAGTCATGCAGGCAGGGTAGAGATTGTTATCTTCGGCATATTTCTGTATTCGGTTTAGGATAACGTGTTCCATTACCTTCTCTGCACATGATGTAAGCGAGATGGGCCTCGGGCTATCTGAACCTAATTTTTTGCCTGGCTTGGGGATGAATATATAATTTCGGTGTGCTTCCATGTTTCAGGCATTTGACCATTGTCCCATATAGTGTTCAGGTATGTTGTGAAGGTACTGATGGGACCTGTCGTCATCATTTTTCTGGTGGAGGTGCTGGGTAAATGCGACCACTCCCAGATCGAACGCCGTCTTCAGGTCCAGTACGAAGTCCAGTCGAGCTGACTCCTTTTCACGTACGGACAAGCTGTCAACTTCAAGGACTGCCACCTGAGCATGAGCCTCTACCCAATTGAGTCGGAAGGATGAGTACATCAGTTCCATCTTCTTCCTCAACGGCATCGACCGAGGTCGTCCTTAACCAGCCGTGAATCCCCACATCCTTTCATGGGGACACCTTCAAGGATGTTGAGGACTGGCTCGATCACTCTGAGCGTGTCGCAGAATTCAACGGCTGGACTCCAGAGCACAAGCACGCAACGCCTGCTTTGCCCTCGAGGACCATGCGCGGACATGGTTTGAGAACCGTGAGGCGGCCTTATCGACATGGGATGAATTCCGACGCCAGCTAATCAGCACATACGCCAGCCTTGATCGCAAGGAGCGAGCTGAATCTACAATTCAGGCGAGAGTACAGCGGCCGAACGAAAGCGTTGCATTGTTTGTCGAAGATATGTGCCGACTTTTCCGACGCACGGATCCATCCATGCCGGAAGAAAAGAAGGTCAGGAACTTGACGCGACGTCAAGCAAGAGTTATTCGGTGGCCTAATACGCAACCCACCAAAGACTGTCGCAGAGTTTCTCGCGAAAGCCATATCAATGAAAAAGGCACTGCAGCAACGAACAAGGCAGTACAACCGCGACGTGTCAACCCTATCGCGTGACCCTCTCGCTATACCCTTGGACAATACAGACGCCTTGCGGGAGCTCATTAGGCTTGTTGTCCGAGAAGAACTCCAAAAGCTTCAGGTGGCTCCGGTATCTGTACCGCGACTCGCTCTGGCTGAGGTCGTCCGAGAAGAAATCAGGCAGGCATTACAAGTCCCGGAGCAAAGCGAGACACCACAGCATGAGGTACGACAGCCACAGCCTCGCATGTCGTATTGCGGAAGCTGCGCAAAGTTCGTTGTCTCCGACTTTTTACAATGCGCACGATGTCCCAGACTCTCATGGTGTGCGCGCCGTTGAACAAGCAACTGGCGCACTGCAGACCGGAGACCTTTGTGTTTTCATTGCGGTGAAGCCAATCACCTCTACAGGGCGTGTCCTTACTGCTGAGCTGGGCTCCGTGGATTTCCACTGAATGCGCCGTGCCCACGCAATAGTGAACACCCCCTCGAGATTGAAGCCTACCTTGCGGACGCCAGGAGCTCGTTTGGCCCACGTTTCCGTGACTCCCGGTCACCGTCACCTGCCCTATACAGGTCTTCAAGCCCCGTCTTCACGCCGAGCACAACAAGGCGTCGCTCACCCAGCTCTGCCTCCCGGGAAAACTGAGTCCAGCGACCTGCGTAGGTGAGGTCGCTGACGTTGCGAACGCTTGAAGATCCTCCACTACGACGACCGCAAAATGACGTAATTGAGACGCAGAGGAAGCAGTGTAGTTCGGGGTCAGTATTTTGCGACGTACCAGTTACCATAGATGACCGCGAAGTCACGGCACTAATCGACACGGCTGCAGACACGTCTGATATGAGCCAGAATCTCGCGCGCACACTGAACAAAGTTTCGACGCAATGGACCGGAACCCAGATTCGTACTGCAGGAGGGCACCTCATAACTCCAATGGGCCGGTGCACAGCACGAGTCAACATTTGGGGCTTCACGTACATCGGCGACTTCGTCATTCTTTCTGAATGTTCAAAGGACCCTATACTCGGCATGGATTTCCTTCAGGCGAACGGTGCCATCATCGAGCTGCAAGAGTCCAGAGTCAGTTTCACTACTACGCAAGCCATAGCGAACAGTAATGGCAATGACAGTGACATCAGTTTCGCTACTACGCAAGCCATAGCGAACAGTAATGGCAATGACAGTGACATCGCGCTTCGCGTAGCTGACGATTACGTCACGTTGCCACTCAAGAGCAGCGTGCTTACCCTTGTCCGATGCGACATGGAAGACAACGCCTAAGGAATTGCTAAGGCCAACATCCCCCTGCTTCTTGATCGCCACATTTTCATAGCCAGAGGGCTTCTTCAGGTGCGAAACCAATGTTCAGTAGTTTTGCTAACAAACTTCAGCAGCGAGCATCGGCATGTACCGCGAGGGACGACAATCGCATTTCTTCGTGAAATCATTGATGGTACTGACATTGCCACATTGGAAATCGCATCGTCTCAGCAAGCTGAGTTACTCAGCCTAAAAGAACGGATTCACGTTAACGCTGCTCTGCCAGAACATCACAAAGACCGTCTACTGAGTCTCGTGAATGAATTTGTGGACTGTTTTTCAATGTCATCTAAAGCACGGCGCACGTCCATCATAAAGCACCGCATTATTACGGACGAGTCTGCATGTCCTGTTCGTCAGCATCCTTACAGAGTGTCTTCAGTGGAAAGGGAAGCGATCAAGCATCAGGTGAAAGAGATGCTCCAAGACGACGTGATCCAGCCATCCACGAGCCCATGGGCCTCCCCTGTAGTGTTAGTCAGAAAGAAAGATTACACTCTACGGTTCTGTGTAGATTACAGAAAGTTGAACAGTGTCACCAAGTGCGATGTTTATCCATTGCCATGCATCGACGACGCATTGGATCGTCTACAACATGCCAACTTTTTTTCTTCGTTGGATCTTAAATCAGGGTATTGGCAAATCGAAGTTGATGAACAGGATCGTGAAAAAACAACGCTTCCTTGGTTTGTGTGCATACTATAGGCGCTTTGTCGATGGATTCTCGAGAATTGCTGAGCCTCTGACACGGCTTACACGCGACGATGTGCCTTTCATTTGGGCGGACCAGCAGCAGGAGTCGTTCAATGAATTGCGCCAGTGTTTGCAAGCGGCCCCGATACCTGCTCATTTCGACGAAGACGCAGACACCAGCAATACGAGTCTCGGTGCAGTTCTTGTGCAGTGGCAAGCTGGTGCGGAACGCCCCATTGCTTATGCAAGCCGCAGTCTCACCAAGGCTGAGAAGAACTACTCAACCACTGAAAAAGAATGCTTAGCGATTGTGTGTGCAATTGTTAAATTCCGACCCTACTTGTACGATAGACCCTTTAAGGCTGTCAGCGATCACCACGCCCTGTGCTGGCTTGCCAACCTCAAGGATCCTTCAGGCAGACTAGTCCGTTGGAGCCTGTACTTACAAGAGTACGATATAACAGTTGTCTACCGATCTGGGAGGAAGCACAGCGACGCTGACTGTCACGTGCACCACTGCCTACGACATCATCGGACCCTGACCATGACTTGCCATTTGTCGGCATTATCGAAGCCATAAAGATGGCTTAACACCAGTGCGCTGATCCTGGGCTGCTGCCGCTGATCGAGCACCTTCAAGGAGTTGAAGGTGTTTTACCCCGCTCGCTCGCGCGCGGCTTATCATTGTACTACTTGCACAACACATCCTTTACAGGAAAAACTGCGGAAGCGGTCCCAATACGTACCTCCTTGTTGTGCCGTCGGCGCTGTGCCAAGACATTTTGCAAGCCTGCCATGATGAGCCATGCCTGGGACACCTGGGATTCGCTAAAACATTAGCAAGGATGCGACAGAAGTATTACTGGCCCCTGCTTTTTTCTTCTGTGAAACGGCACATGAAGACCTGCCGCGATTGTCAGTGCCGCAAGAAACCGCCAGTTAATCCGGCTGGCTTTCTCCACCCTGTGAACCCTCCTCAAGCACCGTTCCAATAAATAGGAATGGATCTACTTGGGCCATTCCCAGTGACCTCTTCGCGCCACAAATGGATAGTCGTCGCTACCGACTACTTAACCCGGTATGCCGAAACCGAAGCTATTCTGCAAGCAAACTCGTATAAAATGGCCAAGTTCTTCGTATGCCACATCGTCCTACAACATGGTGCACCATCTGTTGTCATCACCGACCGCGGTACAGCATTTACAGCCGAACTTATGCAGGATGTTCTCCAGCTGACGCATTGCTCTCACCGCAAGAGCACTGCATATCACCCTCAAACCAATGAATTAAATGAACGTCTGAACAGAACGCTGGCTGATATGCTCTCCATGAATATCGACGTAGAGCACAAGACGTGGGACGAGATTTTACCCTATGTGACCTTCACGTATAACACTGCTGTACAGGAGACTACATGGTATATGCTGTTCGAACTTGTATACGGATGCCACGTCACGTCCACACTTGACGCCATGCTACCTCTGGCTGATAATAGCCCGTCCAGCGAACACGTAGAAGAGTTGGTACAAAGAGCTGAAGAAGCCCACCAGCTTGCTCGGCATTGTATCCGGAGCCAACAGCATGCCGACATCCTTCGGTACAATCAGGGTCGACGCGACGTCCATTACAATACCGGCGCCTTTGTGTGGGTGTGGACGCCCACCCGTCGCCGTGGACTCTTGGAAAAGTTACTCCGCCGGCATTTTGGTCCCTACAAGGTTACACGCCGCCTCAGTGACGTGACCTACGAAGTCGTCCCCTGCAGTTCTGACCCCGGTTCGCCCCGTCGTCGTCCTCGCGCTGAAGTTGTTTATGTAGTGCGCATGAAACCATACTATGCACGTACGTGAATGCCGCGATGCACCTGAGGAGCTCCATTTCTTGTCGTCGCTGCAAGAACTTTTTCATGAGACCGAGACGTTCGCTTTTCGCATGGGGGTAGTTGACATAATGATGTGGGGCTCCCGCACCACGGGACGGCGCGCGCAAAGGCCGGCGCCATGGAAGACGACGAAGCGCGTAAGCTGCACGCTCTTCTTCTGGCCCGCCATTAAAGAGAAGCGTCAATTTTGTAAGACTCCGTCTTCAATCTATGTTACAATATAAATCGGGGTATGAAATAGCTGTTGAATGTTATGATGGCTGTTGTACTGCTGCCCAGCATTCTTGCCTGTGAGATCATCTCCACCCCGTGCGGATGCGACGCTGGGCCATTATTTATTAGGGGAGGAGGGGAGGTCAACCCCATGTATGACTCCCCATGATATATGCCGTTCCCGCTAGTAGCAGATGCATAATTTTTTGGACCGTATCTGCCACCTCTTGGTGTGGGGTACTGATTGCTAAGATGTTGGAGCCTGGTCACACGGACCAGAAATTGAGGATCTTGTAATTGCCCGTTGCTGGTGAGGACCACTGCTTTGGAGAACTGGTGAGTGGCATAGTTCTTGATTGTGAGTCCCTGCCTGGGGCGCACAGTGACTTTAATATCGCCCCTGGGCAGGGGCAGGAGTCAGTGTCCTTCCTTACCGTCGGGTGCCGGGAGCGATGGGGTGTTGTTTCTGGACCCGGCCAGGTGGAGGGTGACACCTGCTATCGCTCCCGATTCCCCCTGGCCAATTCCTTTTTTGTTCAGCGAGTGAGATTGAGTGTCCAATTGCTGTTGGGGTCTTCCCTCATTGATCCAAAGGTAGAGTCTATTCTGGTAGACGACTCCGTGCCGCCCGAATAGCTTTCTTCTCTGCAGTCCATTTCTGCAGTTTCGAAGTCAGGCTTGCCTTATGGAGGGAGCAATGATGACTGTGTGTTACTATGAGGCGCAGGTGGGCTTGTTTGAGCTGACATGTGACATGAAACGTGGTGCGCTAGACCCAGCAGCTCACCGCTGACGTGGCTGCGTTAGGCCTAGCTTGGTGGCGCGCTTCAAAGACTTGAAAACGCCTATTTACACAAGAAACTTGCTGCTCACAGCTTCTGCCGGCTTACATGGGACCCGGAAATCTTGAAGGAGGTCTGGCTGACAAGAATTCGGGTGTCTGAGAGCTTTGAATGCATGAAGCAGCGAAATTCCAGGGACCCCATGTGAAGCAGCCCCGCTGCACATAACGCCCGTAGCGTTCCTTCGATTTGTTGTACTAGAGTGTCCAGGACTGCCCAAGATGCTGCGTATGCAAAGCTCATTGTTTGAAAGCATAATCCAGGGAGCCCAGTACTGTCTGGGATGAATAATCGAAGAGGCCCAATGTACTCCTCTTTCAAACAGAACATTGAAAAGGAGCGCCTTCACTATAACGTCAAGGAAAGTGGTCTCCTGTGCGAAGCCCATGGTGGTATACTCCGAATTTGCCATTTGCAGGCAAAATACACAGTGGACATGAGTACAACCTGCCTCTACTGCAACGTTGCTATATTCCACGTTGTCCTGGAGTGCACATACCTTCAGCTGAATGTTGTGCTCTAGCCAGACAAAATTAATGCACTGGCACTGGTGTTGGGCTTTTGCAAACATACCAAGTGTCCTGACTGGAGAGCCTTTGAGGCTATGAGATGGAGACTTGAACACTGGTGGCACACTCGGAAACAGCCGATTGGTTGAGAGAATGGGCAAGAATGCCAATAAAAAGAAGTCTTTGTCATTGTCTGTCTTTCTCTTTTGGCAAATATTGATAATTTAGAGGCCATACAATGGTGAAACCATCTCGTAAATGTTGAAACCATCTACGATATGGTTTTACCTTCTCGTAGATCGCTCAATACAAAGGGAAAGGCCACAGTGATCATCATCATCATCAAACGGAGAAAGTGTCAACATTTTTTGTTGTTGTCATTGCGATGCATGAACGTCAATAATAATGTGCTAATGTGTTACTGCTGTCTCGGGGTGCAAAATTAGGAGGTCTCGGCTTTATTTTAGAGCTGCATTCGAAAATGACGCTGTGGTAGTGGAAGTAAACTGGAGCATGGTGGCACTTTACCGTTTGGTTCTCACAAAAGCGAAAGTGAAATGGAGAAACCATGGAGGGTGAAACTGTTAAATTTCATTTAAGATGTCATTCTGCGACCACTACAGTGTTCATACCGAACATGACATTGTGGTGGAATCTATTTGTGAGTATCATGCAAGAGGCTGACTACCCATGGGGCAAATCAGCAGTGTGGTAGGGAGGTCTCATTGACCACTGCAGGCTCTTAACACGGAGCGAAAAACCTGAAGCTGTTATTGACAGAAGCTAGACCATCAAAATGAATGAATGAAGGATGGGCAGACACGCGAGGGCACCTGTGGTCAGCTGCAGGCATAGCTAACGTGGATCTTGAGCACGCAGTGCGTGCCGCTCATTGCCTGATGCCTAGTCCTGCATAAGAAATTCCTTGAACATCACCGATGATCTGCTGTGAGATGTCATACGTGACTCGCGGCCATTCCTGGACAAGAATTCTAGCAGTTATTGTTAGCTGTTTGTCTCTGATGATGAATGAGTCTATTGATTGAATGGAGTCTGTTCTGTAGTTAACTGCATTGAAGAATCTTTTTTTCAATTCTCTACATCTCAAAGCCAGTCATCGACTTGTATTCCTGTTTTTATGGTAATTCAGACTTTAATATTTAACCGTGTCAGTGGGGGCTCCCTATTTGCTATATCCATATGTAACATTATCAAATGGACCAAGGAAGAAACAAAAAAATGTTCACTAAATCCACATTCCTGTATTTAGTGAAGAAATTAATTACCCTTGCTTGCATTTTGCATGAAATCAGCACAGAAAGTGAAATTTTTTTCATTTTGTGCAAACAGCAAGTGTCTACAACCTGTTAGGAGAATATGCAGAAAACTTCAGCAGTACATTGAGTACTTCACAACTTCACCATGTGGCAGTGATGGTGCAACATGTGTCTTATTCAAATAGACATGCATTTTGCTGCTGTGTGCAGCTTTCACCACAGGCCAGCAACTAACCATCGCATCACATTGTTCTCAGCAAGTTTGTTAGTAGCTTGTGCACTGCAATTTGCCATGTTTATTCTATCACACAACTCACACTTAATCAAAAACGTTCTGCTAGAACTTAGTTGTCTAATTATAGTAACAAGTTGCTCTAGCAGTCAAAAAGGAAGCCTCAACCGAGATGGTGATTCTGTGGAGCCTCTGAAACAACATTTTGTTGGCAGAACACAGCTGCAATGGCCAAGTTCACAAGCTGACACGTCGCTGCCGAGGTGGCTGTAGTTACTAGTACACACCCAAGGTCTGTCCCTATTATCGCACGCACTCCCGAGCCGTAACAATTGGCTATTGAGGGGAGCCGACTGACTAAGCAGTTTTTCAAAGTATTACAAATCTATGCAGCACCTGTTATTGCCCTATACTTATTTTTTCCTATATCTCTAATTCCCGAAGGGGCTTTTTTGTAGCTTTTTGTATTGTGGGCATTAGGCCTCATGGTGATGATACCATTCCTGGCTTTATCCTGTTGTAGCCGCTGGTTACACGAGGCCAGAAAAGAGGAGCACTGCAACAAGGTGCACCTTGGCCTTGTAGCCACTGAGCTGCTTTTCATTTTGGAATTGGTGGTGCTTGGCCTGTTGCATTGCAGCACTTTTCAAAACCTTTATGTTAGCATGTGCTAATGCCACCACTGGTGTTGCAGGGTCACTGTGGAAGCATTATGAGAAAGCAGCCATCAAGCTGGAGAACCTGCTCAGTCAGCTGGAAAGCTTTCTCTGCCATGGAGGTGAGAGGGCTTACTTGGCTCCACTGTTCAAAACAACTTGCTGCATACTATGGCATTGCAGTGGAAGAGAACACTTATACAGATTTAACTGATTGAATTAACGGGGGTGTCACTCTCTTAGCCTTACACATTTATCCAACCTTCTGCACCATCCTGCATCGGGTGCTACGCAGTATGGGACTTGCACCATAAATAATTGATTTCACCATGATTCCCCAATAACAAAATTCCAGGCCAAGTAATATTTTAGTTTTGTTGCGATAGCAATTATAGGGACACTCCAACTCAATTTTTGCCGTCATCGGCAGCATCAGTGTTTGCATCGCCGTGGGGATCTACATGTATTTAGGTATATGTATGCTATATGCTTATCCGTGCTGTATATGCTAGTTATGTTGCTAGACTATTCAATCACTGAAGTTGCTCATACTAGGTATTCTGTTCTTGACTAAATATTCCTCCGAATTTTGAGTATGGCAGCCCACAAACAAATGTCATGAAATATGACATTCACAGTGCATGCCTTTGTCTTTTCTCAAACCATTAAATAAGTGCAGAACAATAGCAGTGCTCAAGCCTGAAAGTGATGTAATTTCACTGGCGTGGTTCCTTACAGGCAGCATAGTGGTGCTTGTTTGATGTCATTACAGACCTCACATGGTGTGTAAAAGCTTTTAAAGGTGCCAGAAATTTTGGCACAGCTGTGTACTCACGTTTGTGTTAGTCGGACCTGGGTATAGTTAGAACACAGTCTGAGAAATTTTATTTATTTATTTATTTATTTATTTATTTATGAATACTACAATCCCTATTTGGTATCTTAGAAGGGTGGGAATCAGCAGGTACAAGATCTTCCCAAAAATATATACAACTAATGCAAACATGTCACACTTTGTCTAATATGTACAACTTTTGTAGACTGAACATACTACAATTGAACCCCTTTATAAGAGACACAAACCGGGGAGCAGTTTGTTTGTTATATGAGAGGTCTCTTATAGCAAGGTACCAAGTTCTCATTTTCTAACCAGCCCTTATTTCAATATTGCCATCATACATTTAAAACAAGCACAAAAGAAGGCTATAACCTGTTGAAAAAGGTTTATTATTTGACATTTGTTGTTTCACTACGTTACTGGTGAAATAGTTCTCAAGCCTGGTTTGCTTCATGGCTGTATTGACAGTGTTCTTCAGCACAGCTTCTTCCAGCTTGGTGACAAGGTCAAGCATTCCTTCACGGTCACTGGTCCAAAGCTGTATGTGGTGACGAACTCAGCCAAGTACTGTCATGACTTCCCCCCAAAAGTTATTGGTGCTGCATAATCACTTTCATTGTCAGACACATCTGTAGCACTGTCTTCACTTTTCTCATTTTCGTGCACCATCCTCATTATGTTGTCATCATAGAGGTCTTCTGTAACAGCAAGATTGTCATCCGCTTCAACAAAGCCCTGAAATGTGCCCGACTCATTAAATTTACTCTGAATGATGGGCCAAGATTCTGGCTCCTCATTCACGTAATCGAAGTCTTCGTCTGCAATATCCTCGTGTGTATCTTCTTACTGCAGATTAAAACCCTCTTTACGGAAGCACCCTCTCACAGTGCTCTTCTTAATGTTGTTCCAGGAGCCAGTTAGCATTTCAGCTGCTGTCCTCAAGTTGATTGTTGTTTCTCGCTTCTGCAGCATGTCAAAAAGCAGCCGTTGAACCAGCCCTCCTCTGTACTTTGCTTTAACAGCTCTTATGACCCCTTGATCCAGAGGCTGTAGCAAGAATGTACAATAGCTCAGCTCAACAGCTTTCAGTGGCAGAGTTTTCATGTGTGCCGAACAGCTGTCTAGAAACATGAAAATTTTTCTGTTTTTCAATGCCATCTTCTGATCAAATCTAGACAGACATTTGTTAAAAATCTCAGCTGTCATCCACGAGGCCTTGTTTGCAGTGTACTCGACATTCATAGAGTAATTCTTTAGGCAGCATGGGTTTTTGGACCTGCCAATGATGAGAACTTTTTGTTTTTCAGTTCTGTTCATGTTAGTACAGGACATACTATCTTTGGGCTTTTTGCCTCCACTGCGATCTTGATTAGCAAGGGCAAATGTTCTTCCAGGGAGCATTTTGAAAAATATTGCCAACTCATCCAGGTTGAAGACGTCACAAGCTTTCCTTCCTCTCGGCAATGTTGGCAATGTCTCGTCTTTCCACTGCCTTACGGCATTTTCGTGGGCAGCTTTGCTTTCACCACAAGCAGCTTTGTAGCTGATTCCATGCCTACGCTTGAAGCGCTCAAACCATCCTTGACTGGCTTAAAACTCAATGCCAAAGCCAAATGCAAGCTGCCTGGCTCTGGCTTGAACCAAAGGTCTGCTGAGCAGTATGTTCTTGCTTTGTGCATCCTGTATATACAGAAGAAGCGCTTCTAAGGCAGGATGGGATGACTTACGCAGTTTTGATCTGCTTGCTCTGGTTGGAGCTTCTTTTAACAGCTTCTCTTGTCTGGTCCAAATCCTGCCAATTGTCTTTCTAGACAACCCAAATTTCCTAGCGGCGTCCGCTTGCTTCATTACACACTTTATATCCACAATGATGTCCAACTTTTTTGCGACAATCAGGAAAGTACAGCGCTTGACGGAGCTGTCTGCCATAATGACAGCCGGGCAACGACAGTGAGCAAAGACAACAGCACATGGAGAAAGAAAATTGGAACAGTAGGGCGATGGCGATTTGACTATACACTGTGGACTGGGTTGATCGGGTCCCCTGCGAGCTTGCCCGGCAAAGCCCAAGCAAAACTGAAACTAAGCATAATGCAACTAAATAAAAAAATATACAGGGATGTACGAATGGTGAAAATGATCAGTAAAATAAACAAGTTCTAGAAGCATAGCCTTTGAGATTTGTAGCTTGGACTGTCGTCATCTCTAACCACAACAGGCTTGTTTTCGTTTTGACTTGGTTATTGCCTCGCTTTCTGCTGATTCTTAGCTCGCTCAAGTGCCCGCACGTGCGGTCGGGCCCATGCCCTTGGCGTTAAGCTTGGAGTGCTTCTCTGTGGAGCATTCCCATTGCAGTGGCCATTGATCATTGTTTTTTTGCTGACTGATCCACTTTGCGCACGTCTGTCACTTCCTTTTGCTTCCACAGTGGATTTAACTGCAATCAGTAACCAACGGCACTGCATGTAAAGTTAAAATGTCTGTTACAAACGAGATTATTGACCAGTATTCACAGACAACTTGTTCTTTACAACCGATTGTCTTCTATATCCTGTGTCTCTTACAAAAGAGGTCCAATTAATGGAAGAGATAGGGCGGCCAACCATGGTGGGTGAATAGTGTCAATTATACCCAATTGTACGTTCTATTCGTGCCTCTTATAACGGGGTTAAACTGTATTAGGTAAACATGAACACTATGAAGACAATCTGACATTACATGACATATGCAACTCAACATTACAAATGCATAAAAATTGATCGAATAACTAAGATGACAACAAAAGAATATAGGCCCAAGTCATATCAGGAAACTCAACATGAACATAGACAAAGAAGGTTGCAGTACTTGCCGGTTTGTTAGTGAATTCCAATTCGTTACAATTCTTGGAAAAAAAAGTATGTAAAGCAATTATCACGAGTTGGGTAAGGTGTTCAGTTGTTCCATTGTCAGTCAATGTGTCAATTGAGTGCCATTGTGTCAATGTTCAGTTGTGCCATTGTCTCGGGCTGCAACCTTAGGAAAAGGAATAACAAAATACATTTCTATCTTAAAATGACCTGTTAATGCCTGATATAAGAATTGTAGACATGAGGAACGATTTCTTTTAGACAAAGCGTGTAAATTTGCCCTTGTTATTAGCTTGCTTACTGATGTGTCGTCATAACGATGGTAAACAAAGTGAACAAAGTTATCTTTTGAATTATTTTCAGCCTTTCAATATTAGTTATGGTGTATGGGTTCAAAATAAAGCTGCGTAGTCTAATGTGGGTAAAGTAATGAACGAGAAAAAAGAGGGTTAACCGAGGGGCCCGATTTTTATTAATCGCATCAAAAGAAGCCAACAAACAATGACACCAAGGGCAACACTGGGGAAATCGTACTGACTAATTGAAATGGACAAATTATAAATTAATGGAATTGAAAGTGGATGAAAAATTATTTTTCATCCGCTTTCAATTCCATTAATTTATAATTTGTTTATTTCAGTTAGTCAGTACAAGTAATTTCCCCTGTGTTGCCCTTGATGTCTTTGTTTGTTGGCTTCTTATAATATGGGTGAAGTAACAGATTTATATGCAAGGAGAGAAGCTGTTGGAGTAGAAGTTTAAGTGCTCTATGAAGAAAGAATAGCTTACAATATATGTTAGCTGTAACATGAACAATGTGTTTATTCCACCTAAGGTCCCCTGTTAACCAAAGTCCTAAGTATTTATATTCTGTCACTTTTGCCAGAAACAAGTTGTTGATGTTGTGCTGATAGAGCAGGAGAACTTTCTTGTAATTCTAATTTGTACTGCTTTTTCAAGATTTAAGGATACTTGCCATTTATCGCACCATTTATTGCTGTAAGAATAGTTGATCAGATACATCTGTAACCTAAGTGTACAGCATGCAGTCATTGACATATAGCCTAATTTTAACAGTTAGTCATCAGTGATATCGTTTGTGAATATAAGAAAGAACAGTGGGCTAACTGAGCCTTGTAGGATGCCTGAATGCACTGAAACCGTAGCCGAATTGTGCTCGTGAAAGGAAACAAATTGTTTCCGCTCAAGAATATATTCTGATATCCAGGATATTAGTTTTAAGTTTGCAGTTTAATTAAATCATTTTTTTTTGTAAGACTGTTTTGAAGGCTTTGTAGAAATCGAGAAAATTTGTGCCAGTTTGATTGCCATTGTTTATGGAAGTCCCAATGTCATGAATTATTTCAATTAATCGCATTTGTGTAGAAAAACTCCTGCGGAACCTGTGTTGATATTTGGCAAAAAAGTCATCCTCTTCAAAAAAGCTCCAAAATATACTTATGGATTATATGCTCCATCAGTATACAAGTGGTCGAAATTAATGAAATGGGACAATAGCTTTTAACACAGTGTTTTGTTCCACTTTTGTGAAATGTTTTCACCTTTGCTACTTTCCAGTCATTTTGGACTTGTCCTTCCTGCAATGACTTTGAAAAGAGGATGAAAAAGTATTTTGCTACGCATTCTGCATATCTTTTTAAACATTCACTAGGGATGTCAGCAAGGCCACATGCCTTCTTGACATCAAATTTTAGGAGCATATTAAGTATGCCTTGTTTGCTAATGATAACATGAGATATAGCTGGCAAACTGGATGTAAAATTTGGTAGTCTGTTGTCATTTTTAGTGAAAACAGATTGGAATTGATCATTAAAAGCACTGCCTATTTTTGAACAGTATTGTGTTGTACAGCCGTTGACATCAAAAATGTCCCAGCCATGTGGTGAAGGAACTATCGCCCGATGAAATTCTCCTGGGGAAGTGGAAATGGTGTTAGATAGGGATACACCACAGCAATGCTGTCTGTTGCGCACAACTTGACTCTGGGCTTGCATGGATAAAGTAGATCTTTTGTGTTTCAGCTTACTATCTTTTAATGAGCGTCATTTCTTTTTTAATCTTTTAAGTTTTCTTCTTAGCTGCAGTGTGGATTGAAATATCCAACAATTCTTACATTTCTATGTTCTTGCGATGATGGGGACAAAACGATCGACACATTTGCTAACAATGCCTTTAAAGCAACTCAAAAAAGAGTTTACGACAGCAGTGGAACTTAAAAAGGCATCAAAACTAAAAGACAGCATATCAATTATTGAAATATCTGCCCTAGAAAAGTGTGCAAAATGCGAATGCCTCGATTTTTATCTATGAACATGCCAGAGAGCGTTAGTAATATTATTTTGTGATCAGAAATACTGGGAAGAATGTCATAACGTGCATTGGAAACAGGAATACCGCTGATAAGAAATAAATCGAGTATCGATCCGACATGACCCTGTGTTTGAGTAAAATCATCTACAATTTGTGATAGATCAAACGCAAACACCAGATCAGCAATTGCATCCCTGGGCTGGCCATTTTGGTTCTTAATTGATAATGGTTGCCAGTCGATTCTCGGTACATTGATGTCCCCGGATAGAACAATGTCGCAGTGTTGCCCATAAGGCAAAACATCGATTACGATAGCAAATTAGTAGACAGCTGTACGAAGTAAGCGTGGTAAAGTTCTCTGACATGTAAACTTGTGCATATTGGCTTACCAACTAAATGAACAAGCATGGTATCATGCACACACAAGCAGACATGAACATGTCTCGCTTGATGACCGTGGAAACTGTCAAAACACTGGAGTGAGGAAGTGCGGCAGAAGCAGCGAGCAAATTGACCTTCATGCTGCCTTTTGCTTCATCATGGACTAAGCAGCAAGAGCCTAGCGCACACTAAGCTATCGGCACTCAGCGCAGTCTGTCCCCATTGCTGGTCGCTTTCGAGGTAGGGCCCGCACGTCCATACGCAGCAGCCACAGGAGTAGGGACCCCTCCCCTCGGTGCCTTGTGTGCAATGGAACACAGCACTTCCTCCCCGCTTTCCTCCCTTACTCACTAACCTGCGAGATTGAGCTGCCATCGCCAGCTCACCCTTGCATGCTTTCAATTACACATACAGCATACGGCACGTGGTGACAATGTGATCACCTTTGGACTTTATACGGAACATAACTGTGACGATGATGCCGACGGTGATGACAGAAATGCGCCTGGAGTGTCCATATAACTGCTATTGCAATAGTAATCCGGTCAGCTTGTTTTACGTGCATGTTCATATAGTTCTTCAATTCTAGAATAGTAGTGGGGTCAGGGAAGGCAGTCTGTACACCACTCCAATAATGTACTTAATGTTTCGGTGACAAGCTTTACAAAAAATGGACTCTACATCTAGGACATCCGACATTCTTAATATATCGAAAGAATTCCCGAAGAGAATGCATGCCCCCCCCCCCCTCCCGCTACATGGTCCCATGACCATTTCTTCGCATCATAAAGTGATCATAACTGCAAAAGCAGTATACGTGCTCACTAACCTGTGCCAAGAAACAGAACGGGTTTGTAGAATAAAAACAGGAACAGCGCAACACAGGACTCGCTCGTCCTGTGTTGCGCTGTTCCTGTTTTTATTCTAAAGATGAACCAACCAGCCCCATTGCACACACTGAGAACGGGTTTCGTAGCATTCTGCCGGCTTTGCTACAGCCCAGCACTGTGTTCAAATGCAGCACTAAACCTTGTCAACCTTTAACCGGATCTAACAATGTCTGATTATGGTAGTTACCCAACTCTAATGTGCATCATTCTTTTCCACGAAAAGTGGGCCGAAAATTGCCAGTGCAGTGCAATCGGATACAGACCCAAAACCGCCTTCACCGAGTTTGTGTGCTTTACCGCCTAGCACGGATGTATTGCGGCGAAGCTGCCTTAAAAAATAAAAAGAAGGAAAAGACATGCGGCACTTTTAGAAAATTGGCTGCCATTGCGCAACATGTATTTGACCCTTTGTCCATTTTTCTTGTTAAAAAAATCGGGAACGTGTTAGATTTCTCCTTTGTTTAAGAGCTTTAATGTAATTTCTATGTTAGTTTTCTACTTTAGACACATAAAAAGTGGGTGCACATTTGATTCAAGGGCCTGCTATAATTGCACAAATACTGCCAAATGAATTAAGCGGTGTGCTTTGCTGTTTTTTCTGCATCTTATTTAATTCGACTCGAATGAGTGTTACACTATGCTCCATCATTTGACCCGAATGATGTAGCACAGTGTAACACATCCTAATTAGCTGGATGAACACAATATGAATGCAAGCAGCACCAAGTACCAACAGCCCATAATTGGCAGTGCTATAGAAAAATTGTCATTTGGGGGTAGGGGGGGGGGGGGCTATTTTGTAAGGGTCCACCTAGTGGACTGTCCGTTTTGGCCACTGTTCATTGGATGCAGCTGTATGAGAGAGGAGGAGACGAGCGGCCTTAGCCAATGAGCAGTGGCCGAAATGGACAGTCGTCTAGGTGGACTTACAGAATACTCCCCCAGGTGCCTCCTGTTTGAGTCTTGGAGCATTTAATCTACCCCACACCATTTAACATTGTGAAAGAATACTGAGAGCAAATACTTTTAAGCATTTTAAGAGCTTTGAGAAAGAACTCTTGAAAGTGAGCACATGATTTAACCATAGGACATTATTGGTGGCATCACAGTGTACCTGCTAAGCACTCGACCAATGCTGCTACTATAGAATCCAGGGAAATATGCATTACATTGTAGACAGTGAGCATTTGCCAATATTCTCTCAATTGCTTTCACATTGTTGGTAGTTCAGGACTGCTTCTTGCATAGCGAAGGTCACAACCTGTACTGCTCTGCTTTCAAGACAGCGGCAGAGAATGGACAGGATTGACACTGAGTGGAGCACACAGCTGTTTTATTTTGTAAAAATGTGGTTGGAAAAGTTTTATTAGATTATCACATAGAAGAAGCCTCTTCATACTGCTCTGTTGGTGCAATTTGCTGGAATGTGGCATTCTGACTGTAAGCAAGCAGTAGCGCTTGGAGAGCATAACTATTCATATGACCAGGACTGAGATTTTCTAGGGATTCCTTCTGCTCGGTTCTATGCTACTCTTATCACTCACCATTCACGGTCAGCTTATCCCATTGATAACATGGGCGAAGCTCACTTTGACCACTTAAAAGCTTGAAAAGGATATATATATATATATATATATATATAGCATCGGCAAAGAAATCACTGACAAGCACAGCTCACTACCCCCACATCCCCACTAGTTGCAAGTATTTGCAGTACTGCATTTATGTACTGCCGACTCGATCCTGTTTCTTTCACTGCTTTTTTTTTTCTCACATATTCCCTAATGTTTTGAGTTGTGAAAGAATTGTGTGTCGTTCTGGAGGGATTTATTCTGCAACAAAGTCATTTCTTGGTATAAAACAAATACTTCAAGAGTTGTATTTTTAACATTCTATTATCCGTCTCACCAACTCCATGCAATGCAGCGAAAGGCTTAGCCAACCACAACCTCTGTGCAGCACCAACTGAATTGAAGCTTCATGGAAATATAGTTAAACCTCAATATAGTGAAGTCGGTAAAATAAGCACTTCGTTAAATCAAAATTTTGTTGCGTTGAAATGAGACTTTTTATGCAAAAAGTATTTGCCAGTGAACTTTTCTTACACTGAAGGGGCCGTAAAAATTTCACAATTATTGTGCAATCAGAAGAAAAAAAATAAAGAATTTCAGTGAGAAAGAAGATTTTAGAGTTTGAGAGTTGGTGACAAAGATACGGTTTCATGCCGTGTTGACAATACCTTCACGCAGCCGGTAGGAAACGAAGCCTGCGAAGCTTTCGTGTCCTCTGCCATGGTGGCTGATAATGTCACCCATAGTGGGAAGATGCTATCAGCGGACCAATCTCCAGACAGTTTGAACAATGCAGCATCGAAACCTGTCGGAAGCCGCAAATAATTAGCTTCACTTTAAAATCGCTTGAGAGTGAGGCAACAGGTGGCAACCTGTTGTCCACGGCCACTATGTTTGTTTGAAGTTGCAATATTGCATGCGTGTGTCATGTCTGAGAAATCGAGCCCGATCTGATATGGCATATGAAATTTCAGCAGCCATTATGTATCCTTTCTAGAATTGATTTTTGACCAAAAGGAGAAGCATTTGATACCACAGTTAGGAAACTGCATCAAGGTTCATAGTATTACCAGCCATATAAATTGCAGTAAACATTTGCTTAGTAACTAAATTATCAAGCATGGTGTCGTGAACACACAGACAAACATGAATGCATCTCACTCTATGACTGCAAACACTCGCTGCCACAACGCTAGCATGATGAGCGCAGGCTGAAGGGAGCAGACGCGCTTCCCTGCCTCTCGGATCAAAGCTTCTCCGAAATTAGAGATTGCGCAACCTCCAGCACTAAATGCACGGAAAGACAGCATACATGAAGCCAGCAGCCATCTTGGCTCGCTCAACCCTTGCAGATTAGCTCCAAGATAGGGTGCGTGGGCCCTATCTTGTGTATGCGCTCAGTTGCGATTTACAGCCGTGCATAGTCACAGCCAGCAGGCGCTCATCAGCAGGCGTGCCTAATTGCCCCCCCCCCCCCCCCCCCGGCATGTGCTTGATCACTTTTAGCGTGCGCTCACCCAAGGCTCCCCACATTACTGGCTCTGGCTGATAGGAACTGCACTGCACTGAGTTGCGGTACATGGATTCAGTGTTGATGGTCCTCTTAACTATGGGCAGCAAATGTAAAGAGCTAAATGTTGTTTTACAGGGTGTGGAGGATCATGTTTGCCAGCAAACAGTGGAACTTGGATTATACGTCCCCCGCTCATGCAGCAATTCACATTTTACGACGAATTGGTTTGGTCCTGGCAAAACCACCATAGTAGTAATGTATTAAAAACCTCGATAATACAATGCAATGCTAATCCGATCCCACCAGATGCGATGCCTCTTTGGTACCATCTGAGAAAAAAGAAAACCCTAAGCTCATGTTGGGCGGCATGTAAGCACATTGCAGCTGGCTGATAACAGGTCTGCAATGCCGTGTTTACTTGATTGTAACGCGAGCTCTTTTCATAATTTTCATTGCTTGAACTCAACTCTCGTGTTACATTCGAAAAATGGTAAAGTTCACCATTTTAAAACAAATGTCCTACCTAAATTCCACAGTTTTTAATGTTACGTTGGCAACCTGTACCTTTATGTCTTGATCCAATCCATAGAGAAGTCGACCGAAGTCAAAACTTGTTTTTTTGTTGGAATCGACACCATTTTTGCTGTACTTGTCTTACGGTTACGGTGCTGCAGTACCCTGTTATGGTGGCTAAAGGAGTAGGTGTGCTGATCGAGCGTAGTTCACCACTTCTCCGCATCATGGTGCAAAAATTGTGCTGCAGTCAGCAGAACAGTTCTCCTGTGTGCATTGTCATCCATACGCAACGAAGAGGATGTTTGACGTGTGTTTGAAAAGGGAAGACAGAATTCCTGTTTGAGGATATCGCTCCCGCTGATTTCAGCTATGATGTATGCTTCAAATATCATTTTGTAAAGTGTAAGGAAAGCTGTATGGGCAATTGTGCTAGTGTCAGAAAACACGAAGTGCTGGAACTATTTAGCTTCTATGCAAGAACCTCACGCTACAGCTTTAGCGGTTTTGAACGAGTGCGGAGTTATTTTGGAGCTTTAGGCTGTGAACCAGTGGGTAGTTTCTTCATAGATTTGGTGCAGCCAAGTATACTTGAATAAAATTAATAAGTTTTAATGTCCAGAAGCACACGGGCTAGCTATGAGAGATGCTGCAGTGGGGCATTCCATTCTGGAATACTTCTAGCTCCAACTGAGAGTTGTTAACGTGGGTCTAAACCTAAGTACACAGGCATTTTTGTTCTGACCCAATCAAAATGCGGCCGCCATGGCACATAAACGAATCCATGACCTCTTCATCAGCAAAACAGTAATAACCACCAAACCATCATGGCAGGTAAGAATACCATTTGGCGCAAGGATATTGCACTTTGTGCTGTATTTACAGCTTTTGTGTAATTAAGTCTTGTTGTTGTTGTTCACCTTTCCTAATGCTTAGTAATATATCCTTACAACCATTCACGCCGTAGCTGGCAATATTTCGTATATTTCAGCAACAAGTGAATGTACCTTTCCTGCAGAGTTATGGGGTGCAGCCGTCGGTTCCTAGCACAGAAATCACACGTTTCCAATTTAACTTTATTGAGCTTGATGCTAAAAACTAATTTTGCTCAGAGAAAATGGGGCAGCTGTGGAACCTTCCACTTCAAGATCCAGTGACTGAGCATGATGCAACACGCGCCCGATGGAAAGCTCCACAAGGCAGAAATCTTGACATTGTAATTTGCATAGGGTTCATTCGCAGCTTGTTGCTCTGATCTCCGATTATGATTTACTGCTCTTTACATTTGTTATAACATTGTCACAAGGATTAAAGCTCTGCCTTATGTAATGCCTCCAGGCCTTTAAGGTGAAAATAAATGAATGAAATGCATGCACCGACTGTAATATCTTTCTGAGGGTTTGTGGCCCTAACCACGTTGTGTGCTCACATCCCAAATAATGTTCACTCTTATTTTCAAGGGAATCATGTCATAGAGATGAGCAGAAGCACCAGACTTATTGCATCTCTGGTAAACTTTTCTTCGTCGACAACATGGTCGAAATAGCACTTGAAGAACTGTACCTAAAAGTGCCATTTGCCCACAATTGGTGTCCACTGCTGCTCTTGTCGGTGCTGAGAACAATGCTGCTTTAGGCCCTGGGGATTTGTAGTTCAGAGCGGAGAAATGAGTACGCTTGTTGATCTTCTCTGAAGCAGAAATTCAGCCACTACTTTGTGCGGACTCCAATTATTCGCCATTGGAGATGAGCTTTGCTAACCATGCCGCCCACCTTTTCATCGTAGAAGCTTCAACATATATTAGAAACTTGAAAACATGCAATAACAGAGACCTGTATCTCCTAATTGTACAAACTGAGGGCTACAGGTGACAGTTTTTCACTCTGCGTGCTTTATTTATTGGGTGCTGTCTGTCACGAGTTCCAGACGACATGCACCACTGAGAACCGTTGTGCCGAGTGCAGCGCCACTTGTGCGTCATGATGCAGAGAGAGGATGAACTGCAGATGGGTCAGTCGGCACACCTACTCCTTTAGCCACCATAACCTTGTGGCATTTCGTGCATCGACTCCACTTAATCGCGATGTTATGGAGATGTAGCACATTTTATATGTTGCCCACTTCAAGAGATGAGCAATTTTGATAGTCGAGAAGGAGGGAAATTCTGCCGTGGCTGTGTGGCTCAATGTAAATGATTCACGGATGGCAGGGCCAGTGGTCGGCCTTCTTTAAATGATGCGAGGCTGGTCGGAAGGGCTCTGTGGACTTCATAGTGGCCTGGTACTGTCTCCGAATGAAACGGTTGTGCAGCCTTTTAATAAGTACTTAATCTCAAACGAGCTGAGAGGTGACGTGATCTTGTGCAATCACTTACGGAGATGGATTCGCTTTCGCAACACTCGGCTTCTCCCGGCACCGAACTCTTCGAAGTATATAGCTGATAGTGCTCTTGGCATTGATAACGAGCTTGGCAAAGTCAGTTCCAAAAACACTGATCAAGTATCCTTTCGGTACCGAGTCACACGAAATTGTGAAACTAAAAAGGGATCCCCCAAGAATATTGCCCAAGGAAAGCTGTCTCCATTTCGGGCCTTGACGATACGGTGAGTGTAGAGAACTTGTTTCCAAATTGTCTGTTCGTTCCAACTTACGTGTCTGTTCCAACTTACGCGGACGTGTTGCGCAGCGTCGACAACATTTGGCAGTTTGTTTGTGTATGCGGCGATGTTGGCGACTTGCTGCCAAATGTTGCAGCTCTCGAGAGGAAAATGATGCATCGTGACTGGGCAAACATCTGGAAAAAGATCACTGATTTTTTTTAAAGGTGAGAATAAAGATTCATCCACACCTACTCCAATTAAATGCTTGGTTGTCATTTCTGAAAAAAAATAATTTAATCTACCTTCCTCGGAGCAGTGCAGGTTCATGCTGCGGGCTTATTCAGACGGTCTGTACTTGTTTTTTGGGCAAGACCAAGGGTCACTGCCTGTATTCTTAGTTTTTGTGATTATATAATGCCTTGATTATACAACGGTTTTGTATGGTCCTCTCAATGGTGTATAATCAGGGTTCCACTGTATGTGTTTGAGCTGACGATCATGAGTTACCTGTACTACTGCCACATATTGAAAATAATGACTGCCTTTGTTGTCCATTATTTGGTGAGCAAATGCTAGCATAAGTTCACACACAAAAACATACATAAAGCTCCTCGGCAGCTTGTCCTCAATTAAAGTTAATTCCACAGGTGATACTTTAAAAGGCACATGTGGAAGTTGTGGGAACTTGTATACTCGCAGCAGTACCTGACCACCATGTCAGCCATTACTGTCATGTAGTCTAGCGCACCGATGTATGCGTGCCCAGCTTCCAAAGGGCACCGAGCTCTGCGCTGCAAGAAACACGGCATTGCCTAAATTAACGAAGGGCAGGCTCATTTACCTGGGGAGGCACCCAGCGTTGTACAAATTCCCAGTGCCGAGTGCCATGGGAAGCATCAGGGGCAGAAACACAGGACCCACACATAGATGATGGAGTGCACCATAATCTCCACAGAGTGTGCCAAGAATTTATGCACTCTCTCTCTATATTTGCACATCCTTTAGGCTTGGCTTCGACTCTTCACAATCATTTGGAGCTAGGAGTAGGCATGAGTAAGTGTATAGAATTAACAGTTTACTTACTTCTTTCTTTTTGATGAGTGTTTGCTTTGAATTTTGCCAGTGATAGCCCTTTGTCAGATGGTGTTTCGTTGAGCTATCTACTGCTACATGTATCAGACTTCCTACAATGTGTATTTTGTTGCTGTATCTATGCAGAACCGGCAATGCAAGGGGCAATTGTTCAGGCACTTTTGCTGCTGCCTGGCCTTAAAGGCAGTCGCAGTGCTGGGGCCCTGATTCACTGGCAGCAGCAGCAACCATCTTAAGCTTGTATATGCGGCAGGCTTCACAAAGCCGGTGATTTGTTGCCATTAATGTGTGGTGCACAAGAAAAACAAATAAAAAATGGCTGCAACCTGAGTAAACCACGTAAGTGAATATGGTGGCATCCACAAGGCAAGACTGCTGCTGAGGGTCTGTCTTGAAGCGTATGGCTGGCATCTGTGCACCTTGCCTAGGTGGCAATATGCCAAGAAGGAAATGTGCAAATTGCCATCTTTTGAACGGCATCTGCACGTGCAACTGGAACTGCACTGTGTTCCTGGAAAGGCCTCCAAACCCTAGTTTTCAGTTTCAGGCTGCCACTAACAAGGGGCACTCTGTGCTCTTTGAACGTGTATATATATATTGGTGCATGAAATAAAGAGTGGGGACATGCAGGTGCACTTGCTCCTGTATGTACGGGCCCCGAAATGTGCGGACTTCTTTACATGTTCTTGCCCAATGCTACATCTCTCGCTTTATACTACACGTTTGCTCATTTCACCTAGCACTTTGTGCATCTGAACAAGCTCTGCGAGTTGTACTTGAAAAGGTATGTCCAGCAGTCCGACAAAACTGTTAATGTGTGCTACGCTAAGTTGTGCTGGCTTTTAAAGTGCTGCACCCACCTGAGGTTAGAACAGGGGCTAGTACGTGACAGCTTCATTGTTAGTCTTCATCACACCCATCTCCCAGCCCTGCTAGGAATGTGGAGCTGACACTCGAAGAAGCATAGGTGCAGGCACACGAGTCTGCACTGATTCTGCACTGACTACTGCCCCATTACCGCAAGGCTGTGCCCACTTCAGAATGCAATCGTGCTGTCAGCATGTAAACTCTGTGGCCACTTTGCCTCGTCTGCCAACACAGTGCCCGGCGTCCAACTTGCTCTGCAACTTTTGAAGGAAGGGGCACTTCGTAGAAGCTCATGAAAGTGTTGGGTTGGTGCTGTCCAGCTGCACATTGTCTAGACACCAGCCAAAGCAATATTCTTGGAAGTCAATGTGGAAAATTGTGCAACACATTTTGAGGTTGACTCCAAAGCAGTGGTGCTGGCTTTCCCGAGGGGCCTCCCCATGCTTCCAGCCAAGCTCTTGAAGGTTGAATACACTCTGTAAAGAACTCGAAGGCCAACCACTGCATGTACTCGGCTCCTACTTGGGACATCTTCCTTGGCAATGGAAGATGAGCCTGCCAGTGGCTCTGTCGTTTAATCCCTGTCTGTGCCTCTTCTGGGACTGTCCTCAGTCCTCAGTGTTGTGAGATATTTGGGTAGAGTAAAATACCCTGAGACACCATTTCACGCCAGACTTGTTTGTAGACTTGGCATCATCAAGGAAAAATACCAGATTCACCTGAAATTGGACACCCTGTCATACACTCTCAATGTACCTTGTGAGATCCTGCTCATGAAATCCTGAAATGGACAAGCTTGAGGGCATGGCTTGTCACATTGGCAGGCCAACGCTGTACTTGTCCCCACATCACCAGGATACTACTGTATCTGTGTTGACTTGATATGGCTAAACCAGGAGATGCTATGAGAACGCTGCATCCTTCAGTTGAGCATGTCATGTGCCTGCTTGAAAACACAGCAGTATTCCTGAAACTGGTGGCCACCAGGCGAAACTGTCTGCCTGGCAGGACTGACTAGCAGGAACTGACAACTTTCATAGTATCCCCATTTGACTGGTAGTGCTCCTGAATATTTCTAGAAGCAGATGGCCACAATCTCTAAAAGGCAAGAAGGGGTCATGAACATATTTGATGACATACTAGTCTTAGGATACACTTGCCAATATCCTGTTTTGCCAGATGCAAGGTCACACTGAATCAGCACAAATGCCTGTTTGGTGTGACTGAAGTATCTTTCTCTGGCACCATCAATTCTGCAGAAGGCATCAGGCGAGATTGGGTGAAGTCAAGGCCATCAAGACTATGGAAGCACCAAAAGACATTGCAGTAGTAGAACAGCTGCACCATAGAGTTTCTAAATAAATACCCTGGAGGGAAATGTGGCACTAGTGTCTACGGGGGCTCTCATTAGCATTGCCTCAACCTAGGGTGCTATTCTGGACATTCCGCCATTTTATTCGATGCATGACGTAGACACGACGCGAATAAAATGGCGCTGATGGCCCCATTTTGCTTTCATAACGTGACGCCAACTTCACGTTTTGTCTAAGAAACTGAAATGAAGGCGCTGAACGTAAGGTTCTCGGTAAGGCAAAACAGTTTTCCTCCACAGTAAAAATAAAGCAGCTAGCTCAAAGCGCGTAATTTTTCCGTCGATAACGCTTCTCGCTTTCGTCGTCTGCTTCAATAGCTAGGATGCGCGTCCCCGGGAAATGGAATGAGTCATCGTATGTTGGCGCCAATACGCTTGTTTTCTTCCTTGAGACAACATATGCGACCTACCAGAGGTGATGCGCGCATGTTCTAGGCCACGTTATCGGTATCTCGTGAAACAAATGACTCAGCCCGACTCGGCTGGCTGAGGAACGGCCGAATATCACCGATAGCGTTGCGGGCGCCAGAGATATCCACTAGCGCGACGCAAGCGCCGGCCCTGCCATCTCTTGTTCACTTTGCTGGTTACTCGCACCGTGGGAGGAAACCTCAAAGCTCCGCCTTGCGTACATTTCTTTTTATAAATTATAAAGATGCCGTTGTCATAAGTTTTGATTGTGCGAAAAGGCATTAATCTTGATAGCAATACAAATGCAGTAGTGAAAAGTGGACGACATTGCCGAAAGTTTGCTATGTTCAACCAATATTATTTCGTATAAACGCATTCTTTAAAAGAAATGATGGCCCTAAACACAAATGCCACCACTAGCCGAGAGCGATTCAAATACTATGAGCACGCGTTATGAACAAAAGATTTTCATGGCGCCAAACGACGGGGAAAATGTGGCAATACTTCCTCTGTGGGCAATACACATTCCTCTCGGCTGCCATTGCATATGGCTGCTCATTATCATAATTCGCGTAGCTCGTCGCACCAAAAATGGCGGTAAATCTCAGCAATGGCGGCCCAGCGCAACGTCATGCATTGTCAAAATGACGTTTACGAAACAGCCCTTCCTGTGACGCTCCTCACGGGATATTCCTTCAGCCCATCAGCAAACTGGCATGGCGCATATCTTGGATCGCCACCACAGGTTGGCAAAATCGCACATGCATTGCACTGGCTTCTGTGCGCTGCCGCTCACATTTTTTTGAAGCGCTAACGTCGCAATATAGCTGCCAAAGACCAAAGAAGTGTATTAGTCCATAACATTTGCAGCTCGACGTCATGTTTTGTCATCTTGATGAAAACGCAAAATTGCATTTTGCAAATTTTCCGCTTCCCGGCACAAATTTCAAAGCACGTGACCTCTCGACAGCCAATCAGAGAGTAAACATGGCGGATAATGGCGGCCGTGCAGCCGCCATGCGTGTCGAGAATAGCACTTCTACATGGGAATGACGTAGAGTTTCCTACAAAAAATTTTTGTAGGAAACTTTATGGGGAATGATGCATGGAATGATGGAAGTACAGGCTTCGTATTGACTTCGATCTTTAGACTAGTGGCATTTGCTTTCGGTGCAGTAAACGAAGCTATACATAAGTATTATCACATAAAATCTAATTTTATTTCTGCAATATCTTATATAATGTACAACACGTTACATAAACTTTGTATGACTTTGATAATGAAGCACGGTTTACTATGCTTTATCAACAGGGCACACCAGGGTATGCATTCTTGTGCGATTCTGTTCCCGATTTAACGCCACAGAGTAATAACTTATTTATTTTTACAACAGCAACACCAACCTTGCATGTACTTATATAAAAATACTCATCAAGTATTTATGGAAATAAAAATGTTGCATTGTGAGAAAGTGTTGTGCCCTTGAGAGGAATGCTACAAGTGTCGTCTGCTACGACGCCTGTTCGCTGCAAACGCGAGACTTTTCTCGCAGACGACAGGTACTTGCGAACTCTCTCGCTCTTTCGAAAGGCTGCGTCGGCTGTCACGATTGCTGAACGTATTCAAGTACTTTTAAGCACATCTGCTGCAGTGTTAGCTAGGACGCTTGTGGCCTCCTACGAGTATGCTTCATTACATATTATATTGACGTACCACTTCCGAAGCGTTATGGCGTGGCTTTGCACTTATCCATTTGCGACACTAGGCTACAGCCAGGAAGCAGCAACCTTTCCTACCACGAGTAAGTTTGTGTTCTCAAAGTCCTCAAACACGCATTTCAATGAGCACATAAACGAACAAAGCATAATGAAGCCCTCAATAAAATTTGATTGTCAAGCCACTAGAAGTACAACTGTCTACGTCTTGTATCAGTAGTACCTTCTTTTTCGTATTCTGAAGTTTCATAAAGCATGTAACGCTACAAACCAAGGTCCAAACGGTGAAAACATGTTCTTTCAACATGTACGATGCCGTCGCTTCCTCGTCAGGGCTTCGACACCACACCACGACACAAACATCGTCCCAGCGCGCTATTTCCATTTCGAGCAACAGAAGATGGGCAGAGAGCTTTGCGTTGCACTGTCCCACTGTAGGTCATAGCAATTGCGCTTGGAAGGAAACCAAAACTGCCAAAAAATACTTGTAGACTAGTTCGCCAGTCAACAGAATGTCAATCCGTAACCTGTACTTCCCATCATTCCCATGATGGTTGAACGATCGCTGCGTCAGATTTCCCTCTAGTTATACTAATATGAAACTCTATGAGCTGCACAAATTACACCAAGTTACGCTAAGAGTGGACCTTTGCGCTATCTTGCTCCAAAATGGCATTTTAGCAGACAATTGTGCCATGTTGTGATAACAAGGACTTTTCAGTAGAGTAATTTTATCTTAACCTGCTTCTTCTTTTCTATAAGTTAGTAACAAGTCAGCTACAGTATAACTTTATTTATACTGACATGCTCAAAAACAATAATTGTGCAAAATTTGCTATAAACAATGTTTTTGCTCCCCAGAGCTCACACTAATTGTGGACAAATGACTTCAGCATGCACAGCAATAAGACATTGGAATAACTTACCAAGCTCTTTAATGTGATCATCCTCATCTTTTAAATAATCACTAGAGCATGTACAATAAATTGAGATATATTCATTTATACCCAGTTGTATGATGTACAATGTGTAGTAGTTGCACTGTTATTTGTGAACTTTTGTTACTTTTGTTTTTAACTACTAGATGATCATGTTTCAGAGCTCTTGTTACTGTCTGGATAGATTTTGTTGTTTATTTATATTCAACAATACCTGTTATGCTGCTTCTAATGTATTAATTGCTTGGATTTCCTGTTCGGGGTCCCGGTGCAATCTTTGATTTTGGGACCCTCTCCTGTATAATGTACTACCTGTATCTTGCATTTTTGTAACGAATAAACAGTGCTTAAATAAAACGAAGCATAAGAACGAAAGCCTCCTTACATCGACGCTGCCTCGGGAGGAAAACTTAAATCAGTGCGTAAAGCAAGCTGCTGTTGTAGTCGTCATCATCATCATCGTCCTCACCATCATCCTAGATTTCTATAGCACGACTATTATCATAGCCGGTACCATTGGTTCTCCATTCACTGTTGTCGCACTTTGGTTGTATTTCTCTACAGTGGATGTTCCACTGTAGGGTAGTTGGGTTTGTGCTGTTTGTGCTGCAACTCGGTGTTCTTCATATCAGCATGGCACCTAGCTCATCGAAGGAGGGTCTCGAACCAAGAAAAAGTCTCTGGTAATGTCGGGGCACACACTTTTCAGCATAGTTGCATGCGGTGCCACTGTAAATGCAGCTTGTAATATGTGTGATCAACCGCTATTAATTAAACAATATTAATGTGCTTATTAGGAACCTTCCTTGCAGCCCTGCATGATCAGAAGAGCAGATTCTGTGAACCTGTGGACATCTTGACTAAGTTTAGTTTAATTCCGGACGTTCAAGACCGGACGGTCTTGTTGACCTGCCCATTTCGACTGCCTCCTGCAAGTCGAAATGGTAGGAGGGTGATTTCACGAGATCAACCACGCATGTCCGCTTGATATCTTTGTCTTGTCTGTTTTTATTTTTTTTGTCATGTAGGAATGTTCAAACTGCACGGAACCGAAAGTTTTGTTCCTGAAAAGTGTTTCCAGCAAGCGAAAAAAATATTCGAAGGAGGTGGCGGCACGACCGTCCTCCTGTCACAATATTTTCGAATTTCACGGCACAATTAAATGCAAGCCAAAAACGTGTTGACAAACATTTCTGCTCATTTTAATACGCTTCACAGTAAATTAGTTCCATGCGTTTTTTTATGCTGTCCAGAAACGAAAATAATATGAACAAATTCCAAACATGGCCCAAAATAAAAAAAAACTTGTAACTGATGCGTCTTGGCGCGTTTTCTATTTCACACGGAAACTTGAAAAAAGTGTGAAACACTGAACATTATCTTTACAACATTGATGCAACATATCTTCCTGCATGAAACAAGAAAAAGAACAGCTAAATGAATTTTTCAAAAAAACATTTTCGAAAAATGAAATAAACTCCGGTTCCTGTTTTCGGAAAAAATTTGAATGGAAGTCTGCCTACGCCGGGAAAAACGTGGGTGCAATAATATGTTTCCTCATTTGCTTTGTTCACAAAATATAACGGGCCAAAATGGCCAATGTTGATCATGCTGGCTTCAGTACGTTTGCTGGTTCTCTATCAGTTTGCATTGCACTCAAATCTAGTTTTAATTTCGTTGCTGCTTCAGAACTTCGCTCTGGCAGCTTGTTTTCAACAAAAGTGTATTGTCAGATTTTATTTGTGTCCAATTGGGGGGGGGGGGGGGGTGGAGCCTGCCGCCCTCTTAAAGTGCTAATGCCTACTGAGTTTGCAGCCTACAACCTCTGTGGTCCGGAAGAACTTCACTTTGGCCTAGTTGGTATTTACTGCATATCATATTGACCGCAAATAAAGACGGGGACAGAGGAAAGACGGGGACAGTTGAAAGTTACCGCCCGTGCTGTTTATGTGTTCTCTCCCTCTGTCCCCGTCTTTATTTGCGGTCAATATGATATGCAACCTCTGTGGTCATTGCACTTACGGCTGCATTGTTCACTTGTCAACAGCATGCGAGACACCGCGAGTGCAAGTTGTGGCTGACTTTGCCAAAACCTACTGTGTGCCTGGTGCATACAGTAAATTGCTTGTAAGTCTAATACAGTAGACTGCCTGCAAGGCTAATCCGTAAGCGACGGAGCGCTTCCTGAATCAGCAGGGCCATCACTGTGGAGGTGCTACTTCACTGCCTGCTCCCCATCCCCCGCGTTCAATGAATGCTGGAACTTTTTTCGGCAACACTGCATGCGACTCGCACTGTGCCTTTCTGAAAAATCTGAGTCATTTCCCGAGCCGTTTATTTAGTTTCTCGTCATCACATGTTGTCCACGTCGCTCACCAGGGGCGGAGCCAGGGGCGGGGGAGAGGCATGGAGGGGCGGCCGCCCCCCCCCAAAAAAAAAAAAAATCCGCCTGCACCCCCTTTGCCTCCCCCCTCCCCCTAAGAGAGAGTGCCGAAAAGCTGACCCAAGGCAGACGGTAAGAAACAATGTCAATTTTGGTGTCTTATAATTTGGAGGCAGATGTATGAGAGCAGCACCGCTTACAAAGGACGGCCTTATTTAAGCATAATTTATTATAGATAATTTCTGATCACAAGCAATCACACTCACGCTTGTAATAGAATAGGTGCTCTAAATACAGCGCGAACTGTCTCAATATGATATGGTTCAAATGGTTCTAAATATGTTTAAAACTGGGCTACACACTTAGGTGTGCTTGCGTGGACCGGCAAGTTCGTGTCTCGGAAGTAATAGCCTCGGCCACAACATTGCAAGTGGGGTCAAACGAGTTGACAAACCAAGCCGCAGCTTTTCTCACAGAAAGCCATCGGGACAACATTGCCTAATCTAAAAAAAGACCTGGTAAGCCCTTGCAGGACACCGCCACTTGCACGCAACCATCCGCTCCGCGAACCCGATTGCCTGTCCGTAGCACTCGGGGAGTGATGCGGCTTGAAGTGGAGTTTGAGCCAGGTATCCACCAAGGCAATCGACGAGTACGTCCGGCAGTAGGAATGAAGGAAAAATTATGCAGATCCCACACACTGTGGGAATCTATGTAAGCGAAGCTTTCTGTGCTGTTCGCTTTGATTGACGATAATTAATGGTGACGTTGACGGCGAATGTTTCATTTCTTCAACGCTCGGTCCAATGCGAGAGTGCTGAGTTGACCTTAAATGTTACCTTTCATGCGTCCCTGCTGTTTGTTTGCGTAGTGCACAGAACACACAGGAGAGGTGTTTGCTTGAGGCATTGTTGTTTGCCATACTTTATAACCTCTGAGAGGGTTGAGTATTGTCATTGTCTCGCATGGCACATCGCACATCGTGGCAGAAGTATTAAACTTTAAATTGAATTATGGAGCTGAATGTGCCAAAACCACAATCGAATTATGAGGTGCGCCGTAGTGACGGATTCCGCGTTAATTTTGACACCATGGTGTATTTTAACATGTCCCTAAGTCTAAGTGCACGAGTGTTCTTTTATTCCGCCCCCGTCGAAATGTAGCTGCCGCAGTCGAGATCAAATCCGCGACCTTGACCAATTACATAGCCGCAAAGCTACCGGTGGGCATAAAGGTGTTGATTTGACGTGCTGATGATTCCGTGGTGTCGCCTAGACCCTGCGCCGTGCCTTAATTACTGCGGCTCTTTTTCTGCACATATTTGCATGGTGTTTATTTTTCAGAAATAGCAGAAACGTATCGTACTGTACCTTGTACTTAAATTTATCCCGGCTCCTTACAACCGGTGTCGTGTCTACAAGCGTTTTGTGGCCTTCTCACGTCACCTTTTCCCTATCCCCCTCTGCCTTCCCGTTGAATGGGAACTGCGAGCTAAGAGTGGAAAGGCTGTTACTCGTTTGGCGATGGCGTCTGTTCTACCGTATCTCTCTGCTTCCTCTCCCCCCTCCTTTCTACCATTCTATCTAGCTACCCTCTGGACTTGCACGTTAGTAGAAAGGTAAGCGCCGCAGTTTCTGCGATGCTTTTGCAGGGGGTCACGGGTAATTACAGCTGTCAAGAGGCTATAGTGTGGTGACACCTAGGGAGCTCCAGAGGGCATTGTGTACATTTGGCACGGTCCAAAGGTCGAAACGAGTTTATCTCGTTGCCTTTCGTCTCTGCCACAACCCTGTTATGTATACGCGCGCTCTGAACCACCCCCCGACACGGTGTGCCAGACAGCAACAGCAGCAGCAGTGAGAAAGTTGAAGGAAGAGGCAAAGAAAGCTTCGCCTTAAAAGGGTTTATATACATTATGTACACTGGCTCCAGGCACGGAAGCCCACTCCACGTGGGAGCAAATTAAACCTCTGTGCTCACATCAGGACACGTCAGCCTCTCAGCAAAAGGTCGCCGCTTTTTATCTCTTCGTCTTAAGCGACCAGACTAGGGAATCTGATGACTGTATCGCCGCCAATCACAAACGTCGAATCGGTCGCAATATCCAGCCCAGAATTTCACGCCGAAGGGCGTGACCGTATAGCAACATGGGAATCCAAGGTCGGCGCCGTTGTTTGGTAGGCGTCGACTTGGGCCTCTTTTATCCATTAGTTCATTTACAGGTGGAGGGTCTTTTCTTGACCCGTCAACGGTCGGCGTCAAAGCTGCGTTGACTTCTGCATAGACGGGTGATGAATGGGGTGGGTTGCCTCTGGTAAACGTTTAGAAATGCTCTTCGCCGTATCGAGACGTAACAGCAGCTTCAGTAGGGAGCGACGGCAGCGCCTAGCTAAGATCGCTCCTGGGCGCACCATTCACGATGCGGCGCAGCTTTTCCGCTCATTGCCGCTAGCCCCTTCTATTTCACTGTAGTGGTGGCACCAACCACTTCAGCCAGTTCGTGTGCCCGCTCGCAAGCAGCGTTCGTGTCGCGAGAGGAAACGCCAGCACGTCTCGTCACCGAAAGAGGCTCCGACGTGTGGTCGACGCCACAGGACCTTTGGGTTGCCTCAGGATGTCACAAAAAAGGTCCATTGCCGACTTTTTCGAATGCAAGCGAGCGGGCCACGCAACAGTGCATCTACACCGACCTTTCTGCTTCAACAGTGGGAAATTCTAAGACGCGCCATGAACAAGAAAATCCTTCTCAGCACTCCGTTTTGATTCCACTTGAGACTGTGTACAGCATCACTCCTGACGACGCTTGTCTCTGCTCGTCGGTGCAAATGGACAGTCAGAGAGCTGTCTGCATGGTGTGCAGCAAGGGATGAACCTGATTCTGCGACCGAATTCACCGCCTGGATGTGGATGTCGACCATGCAGGCCAGTTGGACATTTCGAAATTTAAGACAGAGTCACCCACACCAATACTGAACCCATTTCCATCTAATAAGTACGGCAAATAGAACAGAAGCTTCCGCTCGGACTGGCACCGCATACCGCCTATTTCCTTGGTTGCAGTACAGTGCGCAGGCTGACGCAGCTTTCTGTTACCCTTGCAGAAACGTTTTCTACTGGTGCTAATGAGAAATCTGCATTTGTCAACGGTTGAAACAGTAACTGTAAAAAAAGCCCTAGAGAAAGGTGCTGGTTTCAGAAAGCACAAAAACTCACACGCGCATAAGTCTGGCCAGACATCTTGAGTTTCCTACACCCAGATGAAGTTGGGAGGACAGAGTAAGTCAGTTGCAACACATCTCAGTGACGCGCACTCCAGGGAGGTGCAGGATAATCGCCTCTATATGGCAAGAGTGGCAGGTATTTTGCGATCCACTGCCGTTCACGGAATCGCTCAGAGGGGCCACGATGAAAGTGCCACAAGTGAAAACAAGGGAAACTTTACTGAGCTCTTGAACTTGTTTGGCAAATATGATGATATTGTCGGAAAGAAGCTGAATGGTGCGGCAGCGAACGCGAAGTATGTTCATCATTCGATACAGGACCAGATCCTCGAAATTCACAGACACGTCACATCAACAAGTACAAAGGAAAACATGAATAGCTCCAGTGCTTTGCACTTATTGTCGATGAAACCAAGGACCTAAGCAAGAAGGAACAATTATCAGTTGTAGTAAGGTACTTGTTAGTGGGGCTGCCTTTGAGTGGTTTCTTGGATTCCGCAACGCTGAGCACTTGGATGCAAAGTTGTCCTTAGGCTATGTAAGGGAAACATTGAATCGCTGCGCCATAGATACTGAGCTGTGCAGCGCTCAAACATGTGATGGTGCGACTGTTATGAGTGGCACCTCAAGCTGCGTCCAGGCGCTGTTCAGGCAGGAAATACCGCAGGCAGTGCACGTCCACTGCGTGAACACCGCCTCAATCCTGCCATCGTGGATGTAAGGCGATAAAACCGGTGAGGGATTTTCTTTCTCTTTTAGAATGCCTCTAGGTTTTCCTGAGTGGATCTGCAATTCACTCTATGTACGTAAATGTGCACAAAAGGTTGTCTTTGCCAGTGATGGAGCTGCAGTGTCTCGGCGATACACGATGGGCCTGCCAGATAGCGGCTTGCACAGCGGCAATGAAAAGTTTTCCTAACTTTGTATGCCTCGCCGAAGTCATCGCTAAAAAGAGCAGGCGGGCAACGGAAGCTGTCTGCTTGAGGGAATAAACTCCTCGTTTCTCTTCCATTTAAGCCTATTTACCAAAGTGCTGATCTGCCTTAGGGTTCTTTCGAACCTGTTTCAAAGTAGAGACTGCAATATTAGTCAGGCATATGCCTCATGACACGCACAGTCATTTAGAACGGTACGTATTGAGCGAAGGACGGCCGGATGGAGTCTCCAGAGTCAAAGGAAACATTCAGAGTCAAGGTTTTTCTACCCATTTTGGACCATCTGATTGCGGAGCTGACTTGGCGGTTACGGATAATAATTATGTATTGTGCAGAATTAGCACACTCCACCCCCGAAGTGAGAATTTTATGGACATCTCCTTATTCAAGTGTTTCGGCAAGCACTATGTATGCGACATCGAAAGCGTTGAGGTTGAGTGCAAGCTGGTAACGAAACTTCTTCATCGCATCAAAGCCGAAAGGAAGTGCAAGATAGAGACACTGCTGCAATTTGTGGCTGTCTTGGGTGAATATAAACTAGTTTTCCACGAACTGCGCAAGCTAGGTGTTCGATACCGACATCGTCATCATCTTGTGAGCGCAAGTTTTCGTGCCTTCGAAGATTGAAGACATATTCGCAGCAAGATGACGAATAACCGTCTGAGCGGCCTAGCTGTGCTTGCGCTTGAGCGATCTCTTCCCAATGAGATAGATATTCGGCGTGTTGTCGACATGTTTGGTGCTGGGCACAGTAATCGACGTATACGTCTGCACTTGTATGCCGATGTAAAGATACCCCACCAAATCCCTGTGGCGCTTTCGTGGGCAAATTGTGCGGCACGGGTGTAAGACCGATACCGGTATCAGAACACTCGCTTCACCATCGAATAAATTCCGACTGTGTTATGTCTTCTGCTGTCACAGCGCAGGCATCTGTGGTTGTGACGAAACCTTCTTCTGTCCCTGTCATCGCTTTGAAAGTGACTCCATAAAGGGCGCTGTCCGATGCCACATCGGTGGCCTAGCTTGCGTAGCGAACAGTGTATCGTCGGAGAGCTGTTATTTGCATTTGTGAAACCTGCTGTATTGCATGGCCAAATGTGACACTGACTGAAATGCCTATTGCGTGCACTATTTTTGCAGTTCTCTCCTCTCTGCTATTTGTTTTTGTTATTCGTTTCCCATACACCTTGTTGTTATTCTTTTTCCCATTTTCGACGTTTAGAGTGTGTTTAGAAGGCCTTCAGCCCAGTTAAACATAGTCAAAACATAACGCATAAAGTCCTCCCCCCCGAAGTAAAAAAATTCTGGCGACGCCCTTGTCGCTCACAGATAACGCGTTCCTGTCTTACCTCGACCTCCACGTTCAGCTCTCCGAAAAAGTGCAGTGTGGCATGACTGCGCCAAAGGCTGCCGAAGTTGTCTAACCTATGAAATTTTGTAAGCACCTTGCTGACGCGCCTTCCCACGCTGAGAGCAGCAGAGGTCACTGGTGGCGCCAGGCGGACATTGTCCTTCGATAACGAATAATTAATTTATCCGCAGCAACTTACAAAGCGCGCTACCGAAACGTGCTTCCTTAGATGATGCAAAATTTCCGCACAAAAGAAACAGAGGAAACTAACCAGAAGGCTTTACAGTATTCAAGCAAAGAATAAGGAAAAAGCACGTAACGACACTACTTGTAAAGTTAACGCAGTTTGTCATCACGTCAGAACGGTCGTATTTGCGTCCATTCCTTTCTAAATTTGCATTTATTCGTGCTTGCGTGTTTCCGTTTGTGTTCCCGTGAATTGCATTGCGAGCGCGGCGGTAGGGTCGTCAATTCATTCCACGCGTGAAGTGTACAAACCATGTCTGACTGATAGCAGACGCGCTTGCTGTAGCTTAAGTGAAGCATATCATTCCTGACTTGCTAGCGTCTGGGCCTGAAGCGTTCCCGTTATGCTTAGCAGCCCATTCCGCCATTTCTTTCTTCTCATTAGCTCTGGTATAAGCACTAGTTGTCCAAGCCTGTTGTCCAAACCAAGACACCCAGCCGCTGTCAAGGCCGCCTGTTCTCCGCGCGGCTCACAACCATATTGTTCTAGCTGCCCGTCTCGCCACTCTTAGTATGTGCCCTGTAGCGAAAGTCTCAGTATATATGCAAACGATGGCCAGAAATCGGCCTCAACAGAGGCAGGCAGACGCGGCAATAAGTGGACGGTTGTACCTCCGCGCACACGCGACTTGGGGCTTCCCGGTGAGCGCTGAAACCTTTGCCCCTTCCTTTTTTTTTCACACACGTTTTACGTGCTGTTCAAACTCGTCGTAAATGCTATATCCTGTACCAAGCCGCGTTCATGCCCGCATGCGTCATGAGATTCCGGAACCACAATGTTAGGGTACCACCGAGCCAATGGCGGATGAATCAAGGGATATTCAGGCATGTAAGGCCCTCTGGGCTGGACCTCTGCGCGATAAGGTAGCCTGTCCGCCTACAGGATTATTTGACTGAGTTATGTCGGTTGCTCGGTTGCCATAGGAGCTCGAATCCTCGTTTGACAAAAGGTATTTTTATATCTGATGATGGTTTTGCGCCATACTCCGAGCACCACGTGGCGACCACGAGTCGACGGGAGCTGGCATACTACATGCACCATGTGGCTACTACGAGGCGACGAGAGCTCCCACTTCTCCGCGACGAATCAAGAATTCGACACGGAAGGCGACTTCAAGAAGCGCCCAGACCTTTGCCACACGTAAATGCTAAGGACCATTGCTCAAGTATTCTGAAAGGGTTGTACTGGTTTTGTCTTAGTTCGCTTCAGGCCTTGCATAGATTTCCGGCTTCGGAAGCAAAGCTAATTTAGAGGCAAAACAGGAGCCGACAGATCGCGATGGAGAAGCTCAGCACACAGGACCTTCTCGATGTTTGTCAGGAGATGGACATTTCAGTTGCCGCGGCAAGGCGAAAGACATTCTGGACGTTATGAAGGCACAAGAGGTAACTGAGGAGGAAGTCGAAGAAGTTTGGGGAGAAATTCTTGAGGGCAGAAGCGAGAAAAAAATGCGCGACGAGGCGGAAGAAAAGGCGTGAAGAGGCAGAGGAGAGAAAAAGGAGCGACGAGGCAGAGGAGCAGGAAAGACGCGAGGAGCGAGATTATGCTCTTAAAATGAGAGAACTGGAAATAGAGCAAATTCGAATCAGCTCGGCGCGTTCAAGTCCACTTTCCGGTGGAGATGATACGCCCAAACTGAGCATACAGGACCTGATGTTACCGTACAGGATAGGCGGTGATATCACACTTTTTCCTGTGAAATTCGAACGCACGTGGGAAAAAATCGGGCTGGACGCAAGCCTTTGGTCTCAAAAACTTCTTTCGGTTGTCCCAGGAGAGGTCGCGGATGTTCTCGCACGCTTTTCTAAAGAAGACTACGAGAACTATGGAAAGGTAAAAGCCGCGCTTCTTCTCAAATACCGCACCTCTGCGGAGGCATTTCGACAGCGGTTTAGACAGGCAAAAAGGGGCAGCGAGTCGCACACTGAGTTCGCGCACGAGTTAAAGTCCAACTTAAAAGAGTGGCTCAAAAGTGCAGAAGTGTATGGCAACCACGACAAGGTGCTTGAATGCATAGCACTAGAGCAGTTTTGTCGAGTTCTTCCAGAAGAAGTTAGACTGCAGGACAGGCTCCCAGAGGTAGACCTAGAGAAGGCAGCGCAGCTCGCGGAGGAATATGACACGCGCAGAAACTTCCAAGGAAAACCTATTCAGGAAAATAGGCTAGAAAAAAAAAGGGCTATTCTGGAAAGCGGTTTTCCCCACGCAACGCAGTTTCGCCGAATAAGAAATCATCCGCGAGCGACGAGTTCAGCAAGGGAGGATCGACTAAGGCTGAGGTGGCGATGGAAGGGCCAGCAGAGACAGTCCAGTCAGCTGGGGCCGCTAAAGCTAAGGCAGACCTAGAGCGCGCGTTCGAGGCCCGGACACCAATTATCTGCTTCCGTTGCCGAAAGGCAGGCCATATTTCCTCAAATTGCAAGGAGCAAACCGCGTTCGCCAGCATTATGCAGTCGGACGAAAATCTGAGGCTGCTGGAGCCATATATGCAGGATGTTGTGGTAAACGGAAAAATGTGCAGGGCACTTCGCGATTCCGCCGCCACCATGGATGTCACTCATTCGTCCTGTGTTTCTGCCGGAGACTATACAGGGGAAGGCGCCTGGATCAGACAAATCGCAGAAGAGCGCGTGCTTTCCAGTTGCCAGGGTAACTCTCGAGGGCGCGTTTGGAAGGTTGCAAACGGAGGCTGCCGTGAGTCCCAAGTTTACCCGCACACTTTTCATGTCTTTTTTCAAACAAATCGGAGCAGCTTTTAGAAAAGGAGGGCCGGTCGTTCTCTGCCAATGTCGCTTGCATGGCATTAACGCGATCGCGGTCACGTGCCCTCTCAAAGAAACGTGAAAACACATCTTCAAACGAGGAAACTGACAACGTAACGTCCTCACAGCGGCAGTCTAGGCCGGGAGATACGGCTGATGAAAAGCAGATGACTCAGACTTGTGATGGGTCAATTACCGGATCAGTGACAGTAGGTCAGGAGCCTTTCGAGACGGGAAAATGGGGCGCCTAGGGCTGAAGTGGAAGGTTGACTGCTTAGTCCCGCCTCCTTTTGCTGGGAGCAGATTAGCAGCGTTGACCGAGAGGCGCTTATCGCGGCACAGAAAAGTGACCCTTCGCTAACTGTGTTGCAGGCTAATGTAAATGAAGGAGTGGCCCGAAAGAACATCTCGTTCTACACTAGGTCAGGTCTCAAGTACCGGAAATATCAGGATTTCAAGGGTCGGACATACAACCAACTACTCGTGCCAGAAAAGTACCGACCACAGCGTTTAGAGTTAGCGCATGGGAATGTTTGGGTGGGTCACTTCAGTATCCAGAAGACAAAGGCTAGGATAGCGCAAGATTTCTATTGGCCAGGATGATAGAAAGAGTTAGAAACACTTGTTCTGTCATGCGACGCATGTCAGCAAGTTGGTAAACCCAATGGCAAGTGACAAATTTTACTTGGAGTGAGACAGGGCAAAATATAAATTCTCTTCGATCGCTGTGCCTTGCCTGCCCCAATGACTGTTAAGAATTGCTTTGCAATCTATTCTTTAGCTGTTTATTCTCTTTGAATGTGTCTTTGAGAGCACTATTTGTGGAGGTCTGTATCCCCGGCTCTTTATCGAGTGCGTGTTTCGTGTTTGGTACAACAACCGTAATAGAGCTGTTGAGAGCGCAGAGGGGGTTAGAGCGTTTGTTTTCCTGGAGTTTGGTCTGGCGTTGTGGAGAGCATTCAGAGGGTGCTCACTTTCACCGAAGTGATTGGCGTTGTTTTTCGGTCACTCCGTGAGCTTTCTCAGATCCAAGCAAAGGAAAGACCAGCCGATGAAAGGGCGGCAAAACGATTTCCTTGGCCCCATCAAGGACGTCACACAATTAGCACATCGCATACATCGAGCCGCGTCGAACAGCTTGACTTCTGGA